>NW_022749533.1:0-620 GCF_011630105.1 Anneissia japonica
TAAAAATGAATGATTGAAAATGAATGAATGAATGAATAAATAAAATCAAATAAATAAATGAAAATTAATGAATAAATGAATGAATGAATGAATGAATATATTGATTAATTAATTAATGAGTGAATAAATACATGAATTAATACATGAATAAATGAATGGATGATTGAATAAATGATTGAGTGGGTGAATGAATGAATGAATGAATAAATAAATGAGTGGGTGAATGAATGAATGAATGAATGAATAAATAAATGAATGATTAAATGAATAAATGAATGGATGAATGAATTAGTGATTGATTGAATGAGTGGGTGTATAAATGAATGAATGAAATAATGAATGAATGAGTGAAAAAATGAGTGTAAATGAGTAAGAGAATGAGTGAGTAAATGGATGGACGAATGGATGTAATATTATTATTATTATTATTATTATTATGATTAATAATAATAATAATAATAATAATAATAATAATACTTGTATTATTACTAATATTATTATTATTATTATTATTATTATTATTATTATTATTATCACTATTGTATTCTTTTATCATTGTATAATTTTCCTTTTTTTCTCCATTTATTTTTATTTTGTAAATTTTAGGTGGGGACCAGGCA
>NW_022749534.1:0-1067 GCF_011630105.1 Anneissia japonica
AATGTACTGCTCTTGTGTGAATTATATTACTTGTCCGTATAATTTGTTCAGCAAACTATGAACTGCCTAAACAATGATAAGTAAAATAAAATTATTAATTTTATCAATTATTGTTACTTGTATAAATAATTTGGGTATGTAAATTATAATTTGCATTGTTCATCCACTGTTTCAATAACTACAATTTGTTATTCAGTATTAGGCTACACTATTTATAATTTTTATGATGATACATTGAGAGTAGACTCTGCCAAAACATGTTCCTTTCATAGAGCCTAGTGATGACCAGGCCAAGTTAAATCTCAGGCTAAGCCTGATATAAGCATTATATATTTCCCTCCCACACATCATTTTTTCCCAGCTGTTATCCTTGTTGTAGTGTTTATCTGCCAGGTTAGGCCCCATAAAAAAATTATTTGTTTATTACCTTATCAAATCAAAGTATCAAAGAAAAGACTGATGAGGGAGGGTTTTTGTTTTTTTTTTTGTTTTTTTTTTTTTTGCAAACTGCCCCTAATTTACCAATGTTAAATCAATGGTAGGGACACATATAAAAAGTCATAATGCAATCAAATTTATATTTAAAAAAAGTATGTTTTTGTTGTACCAGTAAACATATTTGCAAGAAATCCTGGGGATTTCAAGGGAAAAACGATGAAAAAACAACCATTTGAAATAAAAATATATGTTGAATAAATATGTATTGATTAAAAAAAGGCGTGTTCCGGCCCCACAGACAGACGATAGGCCTTCACCTCACCCCTCTATTATCACTAGGAATGAAGCCTAGGCTAGTGCCGTGGGGTCTGTCTGTCTGCAGGAAATGCGCAACTTGGCTAGCAACTGCTGCTGTCGTGTTTTTTTACTAGCTAAGCTAGTCTAGTAGGGCCCCTAGGCTGGGCCGGATAAACGCTCTCTCAGACTCTGGACTAGGCCTACATGGCATTTAACTTTATTTTTAATAAGAAAACTAGAAATATACTTAACTTTTTTAGTGAATATTGTAATGTAGTATTAAGGTTCAATGGTATTAACTTGCATAACCATTGGAATCGATACCTTTCACC
>NW_022749535.1:0-1128 GCF_011630105.1 Anneissia japonica
TGACATAACAACAGAAGAGAAAAAAGTAAGCCATTTGTTAAATGTTTGTTTAATATTTAATTGCTCATTTTTATCAATATTTATAAATGCTTATGCAACAATTTTTAAAAAGTACATCATATGAAAACCTTTTTAAATGGAAAATATGAAGTAAAGAATTCAGTAAATCATTTATCATTACATGTTTGGTTGGTAGATAATCAGAAACCAGCCTTTATTCTTGATTTTTTTAGATGGACTATCATAAATTATTGAAACTACTTTTATAAAATTTTGTTCAAACTCTTTTTTGTTTAGTTGTCTTTGACAGAGGATGATTGTATATTTGGATCAATAATGTTTATACAACATAAAAATACATGGACAAAACTGTGGGCCGTTGTCACTGCTACAGACTTACACCTGCTCCGTGCACCTAAGGTACGATTACTTGATTTATAGTAACCAGTTTTATTACTTCTTTCTTATATCTTATATCCTCCTTCTGTATGTTAAGTATATTGTGCTGTGTTTCGGTCTGTCGTCTTTTAGCAGATTATGCAAAAATTAATTAATAGATTATTGTAAAATTTAGTGGAGTGGTACATAGTTATTGGTTTAAGAGTTAATATGTTTTTGTGTGAAAAAAAATAAGAGGGTGTGGTTGGTGCACTCAGTCAACACTAAATTTCCTGCACCAAAAATCTTGTCAGGTGTATACTGCAATTATATTAATTTTTGATTGACTCGCATTAGTTTAACCTCCTGGCTGTCATGTTACACATAACCGTATATGGGTCTGTATGCATTCGATAACAGCCTGAATGTATCGTAGGACCGTCTCAAGACAGTCACCAGAGACAATCACTATTTAGAATAGTAATAGCAATGTTTTATCTTCTTCGTTTATAAGAGAAAGTAAACTTGGCAATTAACAAGGTTCAAAATGGCGCTTCATAAACTAAGTGTCATTTTTTTATTGTTGTAAAACTGCTATATTATAAAACAAATTAAATTAAAATCACCCCTGACCCTAATAATTCTATTTGACTGATTTTGCGCCTATCATCATCATGGTTATGCATTTATAATGTTTCTCTTTCGTTTCAATCCTGAAAAATGAATTAATAAGTCGCCGAATTGTCTGAA
>NW_022749536.1:0-527 GCF_011630105.1 Anneissia japonica
TATGTGTATACAATTTAATTATTTAATAGTGCAGCAAGAATGCCTTATTTTTATTTCTTTTTTTTTACATTATGTTGGATTCCAGCATATTATATGTATTCATTCCAGCATTTTTATTCATGATTGGCAATGTGTTGTATATTTTGTATATTTTAGTAATCAGTTACACTATATGTAAATAGTTTATTGTGTAAATCATATTTAAATAATAATAGAAATTTAGAACCTGAAACTTGTTGCTTTGTTTGTACATGGCTTGCTTTGTTTGTACATGGCGTCTCTAAACAATAAGTTCCAGAAAGGCTGCATGGATTGCAGTATGTTTTTCTTTAATGTTTGTTTACATGTTTTTGGAGAAGCTTTTTTAACTACCAAAAATTTGTTTATATATAATTTGACATACAAAAGAAACAATTCAAATTTTCATAAAATTTATTTCTTTTATTTATTTTAGGACAAAATCAAAAACAGACAATACAAAATAAGCAAGACTAGGCTTCAATAGCTCGCTGCCAGCAATTTAAAGC
>NW_022749537.1:0-816 GCF_011630105.1 Anneissia japonica
GTTTGTGGTATCTGTGTCCTCTTGGGAAGTGTTTGCTTATTAATTTCAGAAATGTTCCGCCTACGATGGTTTTCACGTTTTTGCTGTATGGTGGATTAAACCAGATTGTGTTTCTGCTCCGGTTTCTTTTCTTTGGTGTACTGCTTTCTTCGTTTTCTTGAAATTTTATTCTTTCTGTATATCCGCTTTGTGCTAGTGCTTCGTTGTATATGGGTGCAGCACAATCAATGAAATCAACACAGAATTCGACATAATCACCAAAGAATTGAAAATAAACGACAGGATAGACAACACAGCATGCAGACAAGCCTTCATCTCTCTTAAAGACCACAAAGAAAACTTTGAAACCAACCCAAAATGCAGACTTATCAATCCAACAAAAAGTGAAATAGGAAAAGTAAGCAAGCATATGCTAGACCGAATAAATAACGATATAAGGCAAAAAATACACGTAAAGCAATGGAGAAACACATCCGCCGTATTAGGTTGGTTTAACAACCTGCAAGAAAAACAACATCTAACTTTCATCGTCTTCGATATCGTAGACTTTTACCCATCAATATCAGAAGAGCTCCTCACCAAAGTACTAGCATGGGCCATACAATACACATCTATTCCAGAAATAGAATACAGGACCATAATGCACGCAAGAAAATCCCTACTCTATGACAACAAAGAAAGAGCACGGGTAAAGAGGGAAACACGAAACGCATTTGACGTCACTATGGGCGGATTTGATGGAGCAGAAATCTGTGAAATAGTAGGACTATACTTACTACAGGAACTTGAAATAAACTTAAACGCCACTAGCATCGG
>NW_022749537.1:823-1017 GCF_011630105.1 Anneissia japonica
CTAAGAAATCAAACTGCCAGAAAAGCAGACCTAACAAGAAAGAAACTCATTAAAATATTTCAAGCACACGGCCTAAAAATAACCGTACAAACTAACCTGAAATCCGTAAATTACCTAGACGTGAACCTAAACCTGGAAACGGAAACATACCAGCCATACAGAAAACCCGGCAACCAACCCTTATACATAAATGC
>NW_022749538.1:0-504 GCF_011630105.1 Anneissia japonica
TAATGTCAATATTTCTGAAGTCAAACATTGATGTGCATGGTACTTGTTAGCATTGCCTCCATAAACATAATCAGACTGATTTTTTTTTATGGATGCGACTTCTCAGAGGGGGAATCTACAATAAAAATTCAAATGACCTTATCAGACGTTTGCTTGTGAAGCTAATGAGTGATTCTTAAAACAACAAATCGATACAGCATACTGCATTATGCCTATATAGTGACGACTGGTTGACTTTAAGTTACAGGGGTATTTGATATTTTTTCATTGTTTAAATTAAACATGTCGCGTTAATTCATTTTTTAAATGCCTAAATTGAATACGATTCATTTAATACCGGTAAGCATTCTTGATGACTTTCAAATATTTTTTGAAAAAAAATTGCAAGTGTAAAATATGATTTGGGTCAAGAAAAAAAAAATAAGAGGAGGATGACGTGTAGAACACCATGTGAGTAGATAAATTAAACAATGAAAAAAGAAATGACAGACAAGAGAAACTGCA
>NW_022749539.1:0-4416 GCF_011630105.1 Anneissia japonica
AAAAGAAAACAAACTAAGGAATATACTTTTTTAACTCTAGCTGTTAATGAGTTCATGATAGAATTTATTAGCCAGAGTAATAAGCATAAATACAAAGAGATCTGCTGGCAGAATTTAGTGGTTTTACTAAATAAAACGCAATGGGTTCAAACATACTGTATGTCAAATTATTGGGATATCTCTATGACCCCCAGTAAGCAATAGTAGTATTTCATTACTGTAGATATAGGCCTAATAGTTAAGGACATGTAAATCATTGTTACGCAAACTGGGCCAGGGGACCACTTCCGACACCATATACTAATATTCTAAGTCATTACTTAAACGTATACCGACATAGTCGAATCATCCTTTTTGATTTTGACATATGGAGAGCATCTATTACGCTCGTCAGTGGCATAGGCAGTGCAGCCAGTGCAAAACACTGGGGTCTGGGGCTATTGGGGTAGAATGACTTTTTATTAAAAAAAAAAAAAAAAAAAAACATGCCATGAACAGCTTTGTAACTGTTGAACACAATCAAGGTTATTTTTTACCATCATATTACGTATGCTTCATACCACGGTATGATGCACTACGTTGTTGCTCCTCTGTGCCAACTTTTTCAGCCCTTTCAGAGCATGCCAAAGTGCTCTTTGTTTATGGTTTTTGTTTTTACATGCATGTTGCAAGATTGGCTGGCCATTCAGAATAAAAACTTGCTTACATATGACAAAATACTTTTTGAAAGCATATTTCAAGCAATTGAAATATTGGCACGCATGTTTTTGTTTAATATTTTAAAGTTGGTTCAACTATATTAAGCACGTCTTTGAATCAGGTCATCGTACTTCATGGATACGTTTTACTTCACTGAAATCAGGTCATTGATTGTTCAATTGTTGTCAATACTTTATCGCAGACTCATGAAACTTTACTATATTTTGTTCTCAATATCCCCGAACATGTTTTTGAATATTTCATAGACAAATATGCTCATTACAATGCTGTATCCGCTTTAAGCAATTTCAGAACGTATGAGCATTAAGAGTTTTGGCCTAAGTAGACCCCACCAAGGCTCTTGACTCAAATCCAATCAGGTGTCTTTTAGGGCCCGGCAATTACCTTGCACCGGGGCCCGTCACCAACCCGCTACACCGCTGATGCCAGTGGTTATGCCACACAGATAAAATACATTATCAGAAAACAATACTGGAGTAATTTGGACTCACATCACTGGTACTTTCTTTCATCTGTTGCATGTGAACATCACCCAAGTGGAAACGCAAGTGCGCACGAGACTGACCGAGCCATGTAAAACTTCAAGTTGGGAACAAAAGCCAACACCGATAAACTAAACACAATATTTTCATGTCTAAAGCCCCTTTCAGACAGAGCTTCGCGGGTATGGGTTTCTGTCTGAAAGGGTCGTTATGCCAATATGCCGGCTTACTTTAAGCCACATCGTACCCTAGTAATATTGCGGTAACGATTAATGGCCTGCTTTGTCTGAAACAGCCTACTCGATATTGCGGCAATCAAGCCAGCTTGTGCATTTATGCATAAATAAACAAGGTTAAAGTTGAAAAAAATTGCGCAGTGGTATTTAAACTGCGAATATTACACCATTCTATATGACCCTTTCAGACAGAATAGCGCAAGATTACCGTAATATTGCGGTAACAAAAGCGCTGTGTGAAAGGGTATAGACCGGATATTATGCCGGCATGCTTACTGCAATATTGTGGCAACGTCTATCTGAAAGGGGCTAAAGTGTGAAAGGAATGTCAAATTTAAAAAGTATGTTGTTTTTAGTGGTTTTATCAGCAATATACATCGGACCACTTAACTTTTGGAGGACCACTTTTAAATTTTTCGCAGACCACACACGGACCTTTAGCGCTTAACAGACCACCAATAACTTTTAGCAGACCACAAAGCGGTCCACGGACCACATTGCGTAACACTGATCTAAATGTTGTTTGTCTTGTATTTACACCTATGTACTATACTTTACCAACTCAAAGCAAGATGAACTTTTGTTGAACAACTGTATTGTTAAATTTGTTTGGTATCGGCGCACGACTTAACAAAACATTTCGGATCTGCTTCACTGCAAAGCAGATGATTTATTACTGGTACTCAATTTTCATTATTTGTTTCGTATTTAACAGCCTTGTGAATATATTCTGTCTAGTACGTGCAATATTAGTGCTATATCAAAATGGTGACTTCGAATAGAAGGTGTACCACCCTAAGTTCACCCTCAGTTTCACCATGGTTGGGGCTGCATTCCTCTTCTGTTTTAATTTATGTTATTCATTACATTATTATTCCGCTTGCTGTCTCCTAGAAAAAAGATGAAGTAAATGAAAAGATAGTTGAGATAGAAAAATGCAGAGATGACTCAACTAGGATGTACCATGCTGTTAAAAACCGCAAATTAAATAACAATAAAAGACTTGTAGAAACACATAAAACTTAAAGCAGAGAAGGAGCATAACGTATAATGTGGTACATTTACAGTGTGTGAATAAAATGGACCATTCTGCTGAGCTGTCGCTTGGTTATTGTTGCTAAGGCCCCACAAAACAATGGTGTACATACATTTGCGGGACAACACTTCCTGGCCCTGTTCTAATTGGTCATTTTTTAAGTTTGACGACTCTCCGGAAAGGTCCATTTACTGATTAAAAACATGGTTTCCGTATTTCATCTCTAATATTGTGAGGGTGCGGTAGAGATGACGGTTAATGAACATGACAAGGTTGAGGACATCAAGCCATGAAGAAGATGAGGAGGAAAAACTAGCAGTGTAAAAGAAGTTGGATAAATACTATACTATTTTCATCTTGTTTTACAAGATTTTAAAAATTTTAGTTAGTTCTCCCCTTGTTTTATTTGGATTTTAATTTTACATTACGATTCTGTTCCTTTAGTTTACAATCTCAAATTGTATTGTTAAAACCTTTGAGTTAAGCTGTAGGCTTTATTTAAATTGCTGGTTAATTTGTTGTGCTTTTCCTTTATATGATTTAGTTGTTGTTTTTGTTTTTCTTTTCTTTGTATTCTAGTTGTTATTGTTATCCAGCCGCACAACACGAGTTGTTTGTGCCACCATTCTAAAGGTAAATAAACTATTTAAGAATGGAAAGAGAAATTGACAATATATCAAGGTCAATACATTACTCTGATGTAGCCTACAATAATTAGCCCTAATAAAATGAATTGTTTGTTTGCCCTCCAGCGCCCACCCCTAGCTCACGGAAAAATAGGGGCAGCGTATCTTGTTTACAAATTTTTAAAAGTAATCTTTATTTCTCCATTTTGCACATGAAAGTTGTTTAAATTTGGTGCCTGAGGTAAGATATCGCCATTCTAAGCCTATATTCATTGTTAAATATTGATTATGGGTTATTTTTATTCAGTCTGATGAATACCCTCTGAAAAACAAATAGTGAGACGGGCTTAACTGAAAGCATTGCGATTTAATATATTAATTTTGGTGATAGGAGAAAAAAAAAACTAAAAAAAACAAAAAAACTTCTTTGCGCCTGCCCCCTCCTATACAATTTTCAGCATTAAAGGGCAAGCAAATAATTTATTATTTTTAGGCCTTATACGACAGTATAATCAGGTTTATATTATATACCTGGAATAAATGAATTTGTATAGAAACACAGCCTATGAAATAACTAAAAATCTACAGTATTCAGGATTATGAAATTGTATCAAGGATGGTAAAATGTTTTATGAATGATTTCACTTCGTATAGTCAGCTGAATGCTGTCTGATCATCTACCGGCTTTTACAATCCACAGAATACTTGCTATAGTTTTTAGTTTCATTAAAAATGTTGTACTGGTAAAATAATACTAGTCTCATGTGCTTCGCTTACAACAAATGTGGTAGAAGTTGAATAAAAGAAACAAAAAAGATGAAGAGACAAAGAAAGAAGAAACAAAATGAACGTCGAAAAAAGAAAAAAAAAAAAAAAAAAAAAAACAAACAAAAAAAAAAAAAAAAGAAAACAAACTAAGAAATATACTTTTTAACTCTAGCTGTTAATGAGTTAAATTTCATGATAGAATTTATTAGCCAGAGTAATAAGCATAAATACAAAGAGATCTGCTGGCGGAATTTAAACGCAATGGGTTCAAACATACTGTATGTCAAATTATTGGGATATCTCTATGACCCCCAGTAAGCAATAGTGGTATTTCATTACTGTAGATATAGGCCTAATAGTTAAGGACATGTAAATCATTGTTACGCAAACTGGGCCAGGGGACCACTTCCGACACCATATACTAATATTCTAAGTCATTACTTAAACCTATACCGACATAGTCGAATCATCCTTTTTGATTTTGACATATGGAGAGCATCTATTATGCTCGTCAGTGGCATAGGCAGTGCAAAACACTGGGGTCTGGG
>NW_022749540.1:0-1209 GCF_011630105.1 Anneissia japonica
AAGTTTAAGGGAGAGGACTTCCTTATGTTGTGGTATTAGATGGTAATATCATTAAAAACCATTCATCAAAAAACATAACACGGATTAAAACAAGCTAGCTCTCTTCTCATGACCCCTCCCACTATGGGAACCCATTTCTGCGATAGCCATCATGGTAAACTCTGGATACGCGCTTGACATGTATTTAAGAGAAGTGCTTATATAAGGTATATTTACAGTAGATTTATTTATAGAAAATAATGTTGCATACTAGAACTATCAGGAATAAAATATACAGATAAAGGCATGTTTTTTTTTTTGTCTGCGGCTAGGTAATTTACTGAAGAAGTGAATATATATCCTAGGCAACTGTATGAAACCTTTAGTCTGATTTTCTGCAAAAATCACTATGTGTAGTAATTTATCTACTTGATTTGGATAAAAGATAAGCTCACAGACACTAAATTTCAACTGAAGAAAAAATGCATCCTAGTTTCTTAATCAGTCATTATAAATGTTACACTAAAGAGAAGAAAATAACGTAAAATAATTAACGGTTCCTGAGTTATGTCAAAGAGAGAGTAGGTGAGTCTAAACATACAGATGGAATTTATCCCTTTTTTCCTATTCAAAACCTAATTAATTAACTTGTCGTCTCTCAAAAAGTGGTCAGATTAAAACCTGACCAACCGTACCGGTGGCTAAGGCCCTGGTTTTAAATTTTGCTAGTAAACTGAGCACATTTTTCTAAAAATATTAGAAGGCTCAACACCAGAGTTTGGTTGCTTATTGGTAAATTATGTCTGGTTTCTTTGCTGACGTATACATATTTCGCATTTTAATCAGATTTTCGTCCAGAAAAGTTTAAATGAGTTTGAATCATGCATCTTCTTTAGATCTTCTGAGTGTTTCAATTCCTTCAACTTGAATGCTCTTCCTCCCATTTGTAATCGTGTATTTTTTTTAAAGCTTTGTTGATGCTTTTCTTGTCTGGTTTCTTTGCTGACGTATACATATTTGTGGTTTCTTTGCTGACGTATACATATTCCACCTTTAATGAAGATTTCCGTCCAGAAAAGTTTAAATGAGTTTGATTCATATTTCTTCTTCTGTATGTTTCAATTCCTTCAATTTGAATGCTCTGCCTCCAGTGGCGGATCCAGGGGGGGGGGTTTCAAGGGGTTTGGACGAACCCCCCCCCCCTCTGTGAAGAAACGTAACAAAATATAC
>NW_022749541.1:0-545 GCF_011630105.1 Anneissia japonica
TCATTCATTGAAGTCCGAACTCATCTAGTAACATCCATAGAGAGTTACACTGGTGCCGTGACCTGCCGTTATCTTCTTTTACCGGAGATAACCGAGCCGCATCATCATCAGTAGTGTGCAGCCTCATCATCAGCTAGCCGCCGACCACTCATCCCACATCACGCACAGCGAAGATTGTATCTTTTCATGTGTCAATTTTCCCTATGCCACAGTATCTATAATAATTTTTTTTAAAAGCCTGTGCTATATATATCCTTATAGGTTATATGGTTTCAGTCCTAACGTACTTTATTTCGTATATCCCCCATAATTTTGTTATTTCGTTCGTCTACCTGTACACGTATATCATCTGTGTAGGCCTACGCTCGGTGAGCGTGAATCAGCTAATTCATTTTGCATTTGTTGCTAGGTTACGTACTTTGTTAGTATTGCTAGGCCTAGGCTCGCTATAGTTATGGCGCCGGGTAAAAATTCTAAGAAACCCTCATCTCCTCCCCCTGACCTTAATCAGGGTAGTGGTAATGCACAACCAGCTGGTGCTGGTA
>NW_022749542.1:0-209 GCF_011630105.1 Anneissia japonica
CCTAACCCTAACCTAACAAAAAAAAAATTACATTTTTGACTCAACTTTTTAACATTGTCACTTTTGCACAAAAGTGCTTACCTCACCGAGTTGAGCACTTAGTGCAAATTTTTGACTTTCCGCCATATTTCGAGTACTTTTCCGAAAAACTTCAAACTTTCAATGGAATAGTGTTTGTTTCAGGCTATCTCACCGTGCCTAACAAAAAA
>NW_022749542.1:215-470 GCF_011630105.1 Anneissia japonica
CCCTAACACTAACCCTAACCCTAACCCTAACCTAACAAAAAAAATTACATTTTGACTCAACTTTTAGAAATTATCACTTTTTGCACAAAAGTGCTTATCTCGCCGAGTTGAGCACTTAGTGCAAGTTTCCGACTTTCCGCCATATTTCGAGTACTTTTACGAAAAACTTCAAACTTTCAATGGAATAGTGTTTGATTTAGCCTATCTCACTTTGCCTAACCCTAACCCTAACCCTAACCCTAACTCTAACTCTAA
>NW_022749542.1:480-594 GCF_011630105.1 Anneissia japonica
ACCCTAACACTAACCCTAACCCTAACCCTAACCTAACAAAAAAAAAAATTTTATTTTTGACTCAACTTTTTAACAATGTCACTTTTTGCACAAAAGTGCTTATCTCGCCGTGTT
>NW_022749543.1:0-633 GCF_011630105.1 Anneissia japonica
AACCGTTAATATAAGAATTGGTTCTAAGAATCCACTTCAATTCTTCTTTACGTCTATGTGAGAGAGATAAAAAGTTATTAGCGACCAAAATATATCTTATGTCATTAATGCTATGGTTAGGTAGATTGAAGTGACAGGCTACTGGGAAACCAGTGGAGTTGTCTCTGATGTTTTTTTTTGTGATTATTAAATCGGAGGCGGAATTTAGTACCAGTCTCTCCAATGTAATTACCAATTTGACATTAAAAAGGAGGCTGAGTCTCAACTTGGAAACCATGAATTTTATGAACTTCTCACTGCTGATCCTACCATTATGTATAGAGACGATCTTAGTGTTGTTATCAATGAATTAGAATTTTATAATCAATCTGATATTGTTAATCTTATCCCATCTAATCCCAAGCCTGGCTTGTTTTATACCCTCCCGAAAATCCACAAACTGCCTAAACTTATTGATAATAAATTAAAATCACTGTCTAATACTAACTACAATGTCAGCGCACTTAAGCCTATTGAAATTTTTAATTTATCCAAACAGCTCAATATCATTCCCCCTGGTAGACCGATCTTTCCTGCATAGGTACCCTCACTGAAAATCTGTCTGGCCTTGTTGATTCCATTATCAACCCCTTA
>NW_022749544.1:0-1033 GCF_011630105.1 Anneissia japonica
AATGTCATTTTCTTGTGACGGACGTACATCCATATTTTCATTATTTTAAAATATTTAATTAAAATATGGCGTTGATTACAAAAAGTCAAAAAATTTCACCAAATCACACAATACAATACTAATTCATTATTTTAATGAAAAGTGAATCAGATTCTGATATTTTGCAAGGGAAAAAAATTGGAAATTAAAATTATAACTACATTTTCTTTAGTATTTCAAAATATTAATTAATTGTATTGAATTCCAATTATTTTCCATGTGGTAAGTGAATTCTTAATTTTTTTTTTATTTCACAAAAATATAACTCATTAGCTTCATATTGATGTATCACACATACACATTTGATGTATTTGAATTTTTTACCATTTGGTTTACTAATTTACGGAATTGCCCATATAATAACAGTGTTAAGCTTAGAATTATGCTTGTTTCATGTATGTTATGCCTGCATAGGCTTCCCTTGTCAAATTGACATAAAACATGTTTTTTGCCTTCCCCACATTTTCTTTATTACTAAGTTGAGATGCATGTTTATTATAATAAAATTATCAGTATTGAGATATTTGTTAGTCATTCAATTAATCAAATTAACTGAAAACAAAAAATACAAATGTGGATCATACATGGCAGGCGAACTAGTTCTACTACATAAGGAATGATAAATCTCAGCACTTTGAAGACTAAGTACTGTTTTACAACATTTACCAGTATTTATTTATTTAATAAATGTTATATTTAAGTATTTAAAATGCTGAGATTTGTCATTTCTTATACTGTTCTAAACAACATAAGAAAGTATAGTATATACTCTCCTTAGTATTGAAATCTACATGCCATCATGTTGGGATTTAGTATTCCGACATTAATTATGTCATTATAAGGAATGATTCCTGATGACATAATTAACATCAAAATATTGAATCCCAAAATGATGGCGTGTATTTATTGGAGTACGTATTATACTTTCATATCTGAGATTAATCAGTGGACCACTTGGTTTCTAAACAATGTGGGTGCTGAACAATGTAGGCAG
>NW_022749545.1:0-527 GCF_011630105.1 Anneissia japonica
CTTAGTCATAGACCATACCAATTGGCCGTGACGATTGTTAAGCGCACACACATGATTAAAAAATCAATCTAGAGGGCGCTATTTTTACATACATCTTAATTACGAATTTTCTTAATTACGAACGCATTCTAGACCAAAAGGGTAGGTAATTGAGAAGGTCGACTGCAGTCGACCTTCCCAATTACGAACTTCTCAATTACGAACCTTCTATTTTACGAACGGTGTTTGGCCAATGACGTCATCATTCGATCGTAAAACTGTTTTAGGTAACTTTTGAAAGCTATTATCCATGTGAATTTTGAGTGCTTTTGTTCGTTTATTCGTCTCTTGTATTAAAGCAATTGAACATCGATTGTGTTTTACGAGTCTTTAATTTATCAATTAAGGCATCGTTTATAAAAACACTAACGGCGATAATAAGACGTGGTAAAGTCATTGCCAATAAGATAAACTATAAAAAGAAGCACCAGTCACTGGTCTCTTACCAGCGACCTTCCGATCTAAATTTAGACCGTCTTACAGAGACG
>NW_022749546.1:0-1047 GCF_011630105.1 Anneissia japonica
TGGGGGGGGGGGGGGGTGGTGTTCATTCATACTTTTAATTTTGAAGTTAATAACTTACTAGATACAAATTAAGAATTCAAATGTAAAATTTTCAATATGTTCACCTCACGATTGATAATTTCAGTTAAATAGCAAATAACATGTTTTTAAGGTAAATTTTAAAGCTCATATTTATATCATTACATTAGCAATGATATTTATATCATTGCTAATGTAATTTCAAGTTTTTAAATTATTTGCAGAATCTGAGTTTATATAGCGCCTTTTACTCCTAAGAATATTCGAGGCGCTGGCATAATTATTTCATGGGTCAGTGGTAAACGAGTTGGCAAACAGGCATATTTTGTGCAACTTTCTCTGATTCTTGGGGAGAATCCCTAGCCTTGCTGCTTCACACGCACAACCCATATGTTCAATGCCATACCATCCTACCAGGTACCCAATTTATACTCCTGTGTGGAGAGGGGAAAATATAAGTAAAGTGCATTGTAAAAGAACGCAAGCAATGCGACCAGCGTCGGTCTCTAACTCCCGATCTCACGATAAGAAGTCCAGCACCTTACAATCTGCGCCACACGCTCCTACAAGCGTGTGTGTACAGTATTTTAATTGCGAGTCATATATTGTCTTGATATTTACATATGCAGTTTCAAACTGCATTAATAATTTGTGTTACAATAACAGTCTAGAATGTTTTTGTGACAAACGAATGGCCATGTCCTTATTAATATTTACATTTCGTTTATCAGATTTCATAATAACAACCAATTTTCATTAAAATGTATTATTAGCGAAGGTGTGAGAATGAATCCTTTGACACTTACAAACCGCGCTTTCACTAATTAATCCTAGGAACTTGTTAATTTTGTAGAAAACACAAATATACATCTTTGCTTACATGGCTCTTCCGCTCAAAAATATTCACTAAATTTGACTAGCAACCTCGAAATCAATGCTAAGAAATCGTACAACAATTGAAAAGGAATGCACAGTGGCTATCTGGGGGAATGTGTTGGATGCACATTCCACCAAAAGAAAAAGCACCTC
>NW_022749547.1:0-1333 GCF_011630105.1 Anneissia japonica
AGTATAGCTGACTGATCTATACATATTGAGAATAGCCCTAACTACATTGCTGATTCAATGCAGGACGACCTCCCCCCCTCGGCTGGGGTCACCCTTTTCCAGGTCAAATATTTTTCTCATAGAGCTGGTAGACCTATAGCCTGTGGACTGTGGATCTATCTCAGGCCAAATGAGCTGACGAGCATACTCAATGAGTAGATTTAATGCCTAAGACATCACCTAATTATGCCTTTTATTCATCTCGTACCCTTGTTGACTCATGCATTGACACTGATATTAACTTTTAGTTCAGTCGAATGTTCTTGCCTATCTTGATTCTAGAGCGAATCATGGTCAAAATATCACCTCGTCCTGTGTATACACATTTGAATCATGATAATTATATTCAGCATATGCAAGGGTGTCAGCCTTAACTTTTATATGCTAAAAACACCATCATTCACAGCCTCTAGATTAAAACATTTTCCGGGTGAGGATTCCCCCGAACCCCCCCGCCAGCAGCACATGCCATAGAGAATGTGCCTACGGTACACATTGGGTCGCGGAGGCACCCGTATAAAAAGGTCACCTTTGGCTAAAAAAAAAAACCAACCCCCCTTGGAAGTCTGGCTACGGGCCTGTAATGGGTTCTGTGTATGATAATATAACAGATGTGATGTCTTTTTTCTTTATCAAATTTTCAAACAATAAACTGCCATATTGGCATACTGTACCTCAAATTGAATAGCTCCGGCTCGAACCTTGGTTTTTGAGGCATTAAGTGCTGTAAGCAAAGAATACCAAATATGGCAATGTTAACTTCTATATTTATGTGTAATGATTATGAAAAAAATCTAATTCAGAGAATTATTGACATACCATCAAGGATTGATCCGCCGGATGACACAACACCTTTTTGCCCACGACCCCTAGACGACCCACGAGTTGATGTTGGCGCACGTGCACCTCGTCCTCCCCGTGATGCTCGACCACCCCTTGCACCCCTACCCCTGCCTCTTCCTCGTTTGCTGACTTTTTCACTTTCTGAATCCGAGTTTTCATCACTGAATCCTTGTAACTCTTCACCTCTGGCTGCTCTATCTTTTTGCACCTTCTTCATGACCTGCGAAATAAAAGTACAAACTAAGAGTTTTTTTAAATTACAGATCAATAATTTCAATTTAGCAATAACATCAACTTTTACAGTATATATAACAAGTTCTCGTAATCTTGAAAGAGATCAACTATTAATCAATCAGCCTAATGAGGGCAGTAGAGCTAAAAAAGATCTCAATGAGCCAAGTGTTTCTAGAGCTCTTCATTAGAGCTAAAAATTGCTGAAACTGATAAATCA
>NW_022749548.1:0-1055 GCF_011630105.1 Anneissia japonica
CATCGACAGATATCCTAGCCAATGGTCGGCCATATTTCGGTACACATAAATTAGATTAAATTAATGTTTTTCAGTATTATTATTTCATGGAACAATATACATTAACTCTGCTTTGGAATAAACGTAACCTTTAATAACTTTCGTTACCACTACCGACAATAAGCTCAGCCAAATTTTATTAACTATGTTTCTACATCAACAATAGTAGGGTTTGCAATACCGAATAAAAAACAATATAGGCCTAGTAAATATTCTTTAAACATCGACAGATATCCTAGCCCATGGTCGACCATATTTAATTACACATAAATTATATTAATGTTTTTTTTTATTATTTATTAGTCCATGGAAATATATACAATGATTCTGCTTTGGAATAAACGTAATGCTTAATATTTTTCGTTAAGACCACCAACAGTAAGGTCAGCCACCTTTAATTAAAAACATATTGCATTAGTTTTAACTTGTTTGATATCAAAAAAGGTTATTTTATTTATTTATATTTTGTATTAGTATCTTTTTTTTTTTAGATTCAACGTTGCCTTCACGAAAGAAATAATGCTCGGTCACGTACAACCGTCGCATCCGATCATCAAGTCCTTCGTTTTCTTCGATCTGGAAACGTCGGCTCTGCACGCCGAAGACAGACCCAAGGTCACCGAACTGTGCCTGATCGCCGTACACAGGTCCAGCGTCGAGAGCTCGGGCACCGCGCCGAGGGTGATGGACAAGCTGACGCTGTGCGTGTATCCCAACAAAGAAATCTCCCCGATCGCTTCGAATCTGACTGGTCTCCACAATGCTCTTATGCTGGATAACGACAAGCGACCCTTCGACGTCCAAGTTTGCTAGTCGATATGCGCCTTCCTCGGCAGACAGGCAAAACCAGTGTGTATGGTCGCTCACAACGGAAACGAATTCGACTTCAAGCTGCTCCGGACGGAATTCGACCGTCTCGGACGTTCACTACCTCCCGACCTGCTGTGTTGTGACTCCCTGTTGGCTTTTCGTGAACTGGAAGGTGCAGATTGGCAAGCGTGGAAAAGGCCGAGGAG
>NW_022749549.1:0-1001 GCF_011630105.1 Anneissia japonica
GACCAAAAAAAATGGAAATTTGTGAAAACAATGTCAGGAACCCAAAATATGTAAAATAACGTAATTTCTAGCTTCCGTACGTGCTGCGCACGTAAAAATGTGCGCGCGTAGTAGAAAATTTCAAAAAAATTTGAAATGCTCAAAATGGCCTAAGACGTGCTTTAATTTAGTCAAAAAGTGATAAAGAGCATTTTGAAATTTTGACGCACGCATACGCGCGCGTAGTGAAGCGCACGCGTCAAATTAGGGTACAGTACATTCAACATTAACCCGAAGTTAATGCTCGCTTAATACTATTTCGAAATGGCAATTGGTTAGGCTGATATGACCGATAATGTAAAAACGCAAAATTGCACGTAGATGACGTCACGCATGACTGAGCGCGTTCAAAAGCTTACCATGACTATTCCAGACCAAGCCAAATGTTCGTTGACAGCGATTGTGCGTTAACTCGTGGCATTTTTTGAAATATCGTGCGAACAGAAAATGGGAGAAAGAAAGAAGAATAAGAAAAAAAAGATGTTGATCCTGACAATAACAAGAGGTGATCCGCTAGTGTAGCGGATCACCAACTAGATTTCAACTCGTCACTGAGGGACGAGTTTGGTGATCCGCCGTACTTTGACCCTCACGAAACACGCGCAGTTCTGATTGAAAAGTATTATATGCTAAAACATACTCTAGGAAAAGAGTAATTTTGAGCATTTTAAGGACTTACGAATGTGTACACATACGTCTTAACGTCCGTGCGCACGGTAGTATTAATACAGTATCACAAACCCAACACATGTAACTGAAACGTAAGTGGGCGTGGAAATGAGCGTACGGCACGTAAATTTTGGAAAGTTTTGGAATATTCAAAATGACCTGAAACGTTCTTTAAATTATCTGAAAAGTGATATTAACAATTTGAAAATTTTAACGCACAAGTACTATTACCTTATACGACGTGCTTGACGATGTAAATGGCACATGAATTTAAACCTTGTCAAGTTTAATTT
>NW_022749550.1:0-640 GCF_011630105.1 Anneissia japonica
GCTTATTTTATAAGCTTTCTTTGTTTTTAGAAACATTTTTCTGTATAATTTACAGAAAGTTCCACCAGAATGACGTATACTCAAAAAACGCAAAAAACCTAGTTACACTGCAAAAGAATCCGGTATTCAAGGGTTTGCACTACAAAAGAATCCGGTATCCAGAGGGTTAATCTATTATTTTTTGAATTTAGAGAAGATTTTAAACTTAATTTGTCAAATTCGTCTTCAGACATTAAAAACTTGTTTATCATTCTCTGGATGAGATGTACAGTACTACCAATTGTATTAAGTTTTTAAATATTAACTTTAAGTCTCTTGTGATGTGTTTGCTTTTGGCAGGTTTTTACCATAGACCTTTCTATCTTGCCCTTCCCTTGAGATTTCTTTTGGCAGATCGGAGCAACTTTACAAGGGCACCGGTTGTTACAATTGCCAAAATTTTAAATAAGTTTTATTGTTTTTGTATTTCTGAATAGGCCTATTGCTTTAGTACTTTATAATAAAGTTTGAGCCTTTGGCTGCTTTTTAGTCAATTTGATTAAATAAAGTATACAGTAGAACCCCTCAATCACGGGCCCAGAGCCGTTCGTAATTGCGGGTATTCGTAAAATCTGGGTTGACCCAAATTCCTATATATTTG
>NW_022749551.1:0-869 GCF_011630105.1 Anneissia japonica
AACTAAAATGATCACAAAAATCCCACGGGAGCCCATTTTTCGACATATGCCCCCGGACTATATTGTTACATCAAATGAATAAAGAACCAAGTATTCTCGCTGAAGAATTAAATTTACACTTTGCAAAAATTTGCTCGCAATTACCAGCCCTGGATATCACAAAGTTACCTACATATTTACCTGTGTTACCGCCACCAACCATCACCAGAAACGAGGTGTACACTCAACTTCGTCGTCTCAATACATCTAAAGCTGGCCACCCGAGTGACCTCCCTATAAGACTCATTTAAAGAATTTGCATTTGAGATAGCAGAGCCGCTGACTATTATCTTTAACTCCTGTCTAATTCAGGGAACTTTTCCGAATTTGTGGAAAATAGCATCCATTACCCCTGTCCCCAAAGTAAAGCGAGCAAAAGATTTTGCAAGTTTTAGACCTATCTCTATAACTCCAATTTTAGCTCGCATCTTTGAAGGTTTCTTAGAATGGGTAATGGACGATATGAAACACAATATTGATACTCAGCAGTTTGGTAATATCAAAGGCAGTTCTGTTAATCACTATCTAATAAGTATGTTGGACACAATACTATGTGGACTTGAAAAACCTGGACATTTTGTTAATGTTTGCACGGTAGACTTTGAAAAAGCCTTCGATATTATTGACCACACGATTGCAGTTCACAAGCTAATCAAAATGAATGTCAACCCCTCAATTATTCCTATCATTGCTAATTTTCTGACTAACCGTAAACAGTCTGTTAAATTCCTAGGTGAAATTTCCTCCACACTTACAGTTTCGTGCGGTGTCCCGCAAGGGACAAAACTTGGTCCAATTATTTTTCTTGCTATGATTAACGATGCAGCCAT
>NW_022749552.1:0-603 GCF_011630105.1 Anneissia japonica
TATAATGTATATGATAATGACTACAAAAAAACTGAAACATAAATGAAGGTAAGAAAGCATCCAGGGTCTTAGATTTAAATCCAATAAATATCATATATGTTTATTCATTTTTTTTCAACTCCTTATCCCACATATTCAGATTTAGTTTAGGAAGTACCACAGAGTTGATTCCATTCTGTTAAATGGGGTTTCATTGATAACAATTTAGTTATAATAATGAATTTTTCAACTGTTGAGCAACAGAGAGCAGATAGCTGAGTTGGCAAAACTGGTGGTAGCCACTGTGTGTGCACTAAGCCGTGGAGATCTCTTTGTTCCCGGTTCGATTTCCATTGCTGCTCTAACCGTCATTTTGGATGAAGACGTTTAAGCCATTGGTCACATGTGGAAAATGGTTGATATGCATGTTAAATGAATGCAGTTCACTCTTCGGAAGTGTGGAGGACCGACTCCCTGTGTACAGTCCAATTAACCACCAGAAGGACTACAGAGGAAATAAGTCTCAAAACTTATACTAGTTAACAGAAAACTGCAATACAGTAATCTGTTTATTCATGAAATGGAGTCAGAAGTTATCTTACCTGACTCCTTTTTTATCAGGGT
>NW_022749553.1:0-737 GCF_011630105.1 Anneissia japonica
GGAGGAGCGATGTCCCAGAACCTCTGGGGGTCCAGAGGGCAAAGCTCCCGAAACTTCTAACAATTTAGTGATCTTGAATGCTTCAAAGGCCCATAATCGATCTTACAGCCTTATATTCTTGAAAAGTTACATGATTATTTTTCCCTAAAAAATGTGTTGAGTTCTCCTCTGTTAGTCACTCTGACGGAATCCTCCGCAACTGGCACCACCACTTAATTTTAAATTAATTAATTTGTTGGGAACTGACGGTTTTAAGTAGCTCGATAAGCGGTAAAGCATGTTTTCCTCTTTAGTTTTAGGTTGTTTACAGGCTTGTATGTAGGCTGAGGCTGTTTAGGGCCCCGGCTGGATCCAGAGGCTGAGAAACTCCGATAAAGTAGCATTTTGAGGCTGTATTTAATGGATTTCTGTAACCCATAGTTCGCATTGATTTCAAACTATCGGTCGTGACCCAAGTTAGAGTCTCCAAAATATATTGCAGGGTCGGCGGACGTTTTATGTTTTTCTAGCTTAATAGAACTTGTCATGTCTTCCTTTCTTTGTGCCAGTATAACTGTGTGCGAAGTAGCATTTCCTGAATTGGGCATTTTCCACAAAGTGAAAGTAGATACTTTTTTCTCTATAATATTGACCTTTATTCTTATGTTTGCTTCTCATCATTTACACCTAACCAAACACTGTTACCTGCCCAGGTGTCCATACAAAAACTCCCTGGTAGGAAAAATCGTGTAGGAGTA
>NW_022749554.1:0-877 GCF_011630105.1 Anneissia japonica
GAAGTAAAAGCTGATCTATTGTGCCTATTTAATTTTGAACCAACGTTAGGTCGTATGCATGGCTTCACTTGTATGTTGTTATTGATGTGGACCTAATGTTCAATATTTTATCTCATTAAACTATTTACTTGAATTTATAAACGTGTCCGTCCATTATTTACCTGTACGTGTGCTGTATGTGAGTGCGCAGTCGCTAGGCTGTTAATTGTCTATTCTCAAGACAAGATGATAACTATGGTGGGGGGGGGGGGAGACTCCTCCAGGAATTTGTTTCTAGGAAAACAAATTTGTTTGACCAGCTGCTGCGAAATAATTTTGTCGGCACATGCTGTACAAGTGAATAATTAATCGTAATGGAATTTGGAAGGTTTCTAAAGTTGGGAAAGGAGATTGAACTGGAGAGTGGTGATTTGATTTCTTTGCAAAAGAAATAGAGAAAAGTGAACTTGTGAGAGAACAGTGGCGGCTCTAGGATATAATTTATGAGGTGGATAAGATGGCTTTTATATATAAATTATACATAAACCTGCTACTGGGTACTGTTGTATATATGGTCTCCTTCCTAAATCTGAAATCGCTCAAATTAAACGTCTTAAACTTTACGTTGCTCGACTCTCTGATCACGCTACATACTCATCTTATCCAACTGTATTTTCTTATTTTTAAATTCCTTTCATTCAACGACATCAATACTTCCTGCTTAAAGCCCTCTGTTATGACATCGTTTGATCTCCTGGCCACACTCTTCATTTTTTTTTTCTCCCACCAGCCCGTTCTATGTAAATGACCCTTCGCCACAACCGTTACTCTGATTTTCTTCTCTTCCGTGGACACACTACTCGGTTCTTGCATTCAACTCTACCTCACTCGAATTTGC
>NW_022749555.1:0-6918 GCF_011630105.1 Anneissia japonica
TATGAAAGTTATAAACGGCTGTATTGAGCATTCATTCGTGATGAGCGAACTTCTTTCCGATGCTAAGAAAAATAAACGGACATTACATGCTACCTACTTTGATCTTGCGGACGCATTTGGGTCTATTGAGCATGACCTTATTCATTATTCTTAAAAAAGAAATCAAATTCCCAAGGAGATTTGTACTTATATTGAGAACTTATACTCCCGGCTCAAAGGCATTGTTAGAGGACCAGGTTGGGAATCTAACCCATTTGCCTTTAAGAAAGGAGTTTTCCAGGGTGATCCCCTCTCCCCCATCATTTTCATTATAGTGTTTAACCCAATAATTGATTTGCTAAAATCATATGAAAGTACACATGTTTATAATTTATGTGGTCATAGGTATATTACTCTGCCATTTGCAGACGACTTCTGCTTGCTCACTGGTGACAAGAGAAGACATCAATCACTGATGAATAAAATTTATAATATAACCCAATCTATGGGTCTTAAGCTTAAACCAGTGAAGTGCAAAAGCATTTCAATTAGAAGCGGTAAACCCGATGAATGTGTTTTTTCTGATGGAAACACTAAATTAAAAACCCTAAAAGATGCCCCTGAGAAATTCCTTGGAGGTTTGATATATTTTAGTGAGAAAACTAAAGATACTCTGGATTTTATTAGACAGAAACTAATCAGAATTATTAACAATATCAATCTGTCATTAGTTAGGAACGAATATAAACTTAAGGTTTATGTACAATATGCTCTGCCTTCATTAAGATACCTTCTTACAGTCCATGAGTTATCCGACAGTCAGCTTCAGCAACTCGACCACATTAACACTAATGCATTGAAAACTTTTCTGGAAGTTTCTATTACTGGGGCAACCCCTGCGTTCATCCACAGTCCTGATGGCCTTGCCATCCCTCGGATTTCCGAAATTTACTTGGAGTCTCATAGTCTTGCCTACGCTCGATGTATGTTGAAAGCTGACTGTCGGGAAATCCATGCACTGAAGTGCAAATTGAGAGAATACGTGGGTTCGGAAGATGGTAAGAAATGGATCGAGACAATGGGAATCGTACTTATCATCCGCGAACCCTGAAGCTAAGGACTCTCCTAAGCAGTGGTCTCAAATCAAAGCCGACATTAAAGACGCAGTTCTTGCAGATCGTAAGAAATTATGGTCTGACTATATCAAACCCCTTGTTAAGCGGGGTGAAGTACTTCACCTAACATGGAGATCGATCATTATGATATGCCACGGAAAGACCTCAGCTTCGCGGTTCGAGCCTCAATCGATTTCTTGCCTACAATGAGCAACCTTAAAACTTGGGGTAAACGTACTACTGATGTCTATAAACATTGTGGTACAGGCCCGTAGCCAGGTCATTTCAAGAGGGGTTTCTCTGGGCGTGGGTCCAGGGGCCTGCCTAAGGGCCATGGTGGGGTCGGGGGCGAAGTCCCCGAAGCAGAGCAGTTTTTGTGTTTAATGGGTCTACATAATGTTTTAAAAGCAGTTATGTTTTGAAAAAGATCTATGTAATAAAAAGGTGGTAATATAATAAAATTAGAAAATATTTTCTGAGAATTGGCATTTTTAAATAACACCGAAAGATATAACAAAAAAAACTGTCATCGCATAATCCATATACTCAACACATTTATTATTATTATAAAACAAAATAAAAAAGCTATTCTTCTTCTTCCTTCTCTTCCTATTCTTCTTCTACTACTTCTCCTTGACTCTCATTTTGTACACTGAAAATAATAGTACTATTTTACTACATGGCTAAAAAAAGCACAAATATTGTCATTACTACTGACAGGGCCATGGTTAAATTAAGTCAGAGCCCAAAATATAGCATCAATATGTTATCTGACATCATGAGAACCTAAACTTTAATACAATTATTCGAAAGTATTAACTTAAGACTTTAACATAATAGGCTACACACTGATTAATAATAGCTGAGATTCGATGCACATTTTAGAATTAATAATCGTTTTTATTATATTTCCTGAATATTTATTGTCTGCCAAATGAAATATGAATTATATGCACCTTTACAAATACAATTCCTACAATATTAATCTTGTTTTTATATAGATAAATGTTCGATAAATTCTATCTTTCATAAAAATAAAAAAAAAACAACGAAATTCAGCGCGTCTATTTTCATTCTAATCAATGGCGTTTGTAAAGTTGCACTGACGTCATCGTCGAATTCCAGGACTTTCGACGGTTAAAGCTGGCCTGCCTGCCCGGTCCCAGGCCAAGCAATAATAATTAACAAAATGTTTTTTTTTTAATATAGGCCTATGGCGCATTTTGTACATGCACTTCAACTTTTACAACAAATGCCTAGGCCTAGTACCTGTAGTACGTCCTGATGTACTTAGGCCTACACTAGTTTGTTGTCGTCGGGGTATAATTCTGTCTCTAAATGAACGAAGAGCGAACCTAGCTAGTCAACATCTAGGCTAGGTTAATTGATTTTGAAATCCATAACCCACCTTAAAGGACTATCTGTCGTTTTCTTCTTTGCAACAGCGGACGAAAAAAAGTCAGTTATTCTAGGACATTTCATGATTCTTTATCACTAAAAATTAACAAACACTCGTTTTGACGCACTCCGTTCTGTAGTGTGTGTCTGCTGTTGAAAACAAACTTCCTAGCCTAATTTTGTGACTGGCTATGATGACTGAGATGGACCATGTTGATTTATTAATAATATTTTGTTTGGGATGGAAAAAAGGAGAGTCAATTTCCCAAAAATGCTCCATCAGTAGGCCTACATAGTTTAGTGTGCGCTATGGACAGTATGACTATGGAATTTACTAACCACACAATCCAAAATCATGTGATTAAGTCGCAAAACTTTATCTGCATTTGGTGGATTAAGTTGCAAAACTTTAGCTTCGTTTAGTGGCACCATTTACTCTAGACAGACGGCGACCGGTTTCGTTAAAGGTTGGTATATTTCTTACAAACATTCAGCCAAAGGCCAGTGAAAGTTGAGACGGCAGCCGGGTTTTTATCGATGTTTGCCATTCTTATGTGTGCCATCGTAAAGTCATGGTTTGCTGGAGTTGCGTTCAATTTAAATCTCCGAACTTCTGAAGCTGAGATACTCTATGAATGTAGGCTTCTATCGCAGGCTACAACTTAAAAACGGGTGACCAAATAATGAATTAGGTGGTAAATTTTGATTTAATGCTGGGTAAGTTAAAAACAGACATTCCGTCCGAGTGGGACTCATTCAAAAATTCGAGGGGGTTCGCTAGAAAACAGGGGGTTCGCTAGAAAAGGGGGGTTCGCCCGAACCCTAAAAACCCCCCTGGCTACGGGCCTGTGGTAATAGAGAGACTTTGAATCACGTCCTTAACTCATGCAAAGTGTATCTGGACCAGGGTAGATTTACATGGCGTCGATCATCAATTCGATCATCCACCACTTGTTGGCATTCATCCATGAATTTCGGCCGGAGGGGAGGTCTTTGCGGACGTCGAGGGTCCTTTTATTGCTTTAGGAACCATTCCACTTGAAATACTTTGTACTAACCTTAAGCCAGATGTAGTTTTGGTCAATAGATCTGACAAAAATATTGATATCTTTGAGTTAAGCGTCGTTTTGAACCCAATATTGTTAAAGCTCACATTTATAAATCTGAGAAATATGATCATCTGATTAATGATCTTCAATCAAAAGGTTACTCTAGCAAACTGTTTTGCGTCGAGGTTGGGTCAAGAGGGCTCAGTACTAATGAACATGCCCAGCGCCTTAAAACCTTCTTAAAATCAGCAAAACCAGAAACAAGATGATACTCAGGAAGCTCAGTGAATCGGCCCAGTTATATTATCTGGAATTCCAAATACAGCCCAGCCTGGGAGATAAGGTGACTGACACCTGTCGATGAGCTCTGTCCCTTTTACTGAATTTTTAACTCTTGGCCTGGGTCTAATTTTTGACAGCTTGTTCTTCTTTTTTTAAATTTTAATTTTTGCTTTTCTCTCTTGTACAGTTTGATGTCTTTTAAACTGTAACCTAGAGCCTTATTTGTTTATTTTTGGAATTGTATATTCTTTTTATATTTTACCTTGTATCATTTTATATTTTAAAGATGAATAAAGGATATAATGAAGTTAAAATAATAATAATAATAATAATAATAATAAATGGTACGAACATGTACTTGAGCCTGTGCTAGAGAATGATGAATGTAAAGTATTAGGCCTATGGGATTTTACGATACAGACTGATCATGTAATAGACGCAAGAAGACCAGATATGATTTCAGTTGAAAAGAAAAGTAAACGTTGCCAAATCATAGATTTTGCAATATCATACGATAGTCACATCGAAGAGAAAGAAATGGAGAAAGTGATCAAGTATCAGGATTTAGCAAGAGAACTGAGAAAATGATGGAAAATTAAAACAGTGGTCATTCCTTGGAAGGCCATCTCGCCAAAAATTAGCCTATCAAAGGGCAATTGGAAGTCAAGGAAGGTTGGTGGTTTTTCCTTCTTTGGATTGTTATAACTACACTTTTAATAGTGAAAATGTGATCCTCGCACTTATGTAGCGACGTGAATCCCCTGAAAATATGTTCTCTTTTTCTACAAAGTTACAAATATGCATGGCAATTACCTTATTAAATATCAGGATACTGTCTCTTATACACATCTAGATGTGGATAAGAGACAGGTATATATGTTGTTTGAATTTTCTTATTTTTAAGATTTCAAAGTTTGGGATATCGGGTATCCTTTTGAAGTGGTTTTCTGATTACTTGACCGATAGACATCAGAGGGTGGTCATAAGTGGAACTTGCTCCGAGTGGCTTCCAGTACTTTCTGGAGTTCCGCAGGGGTCAATTCTTGGCCCGTTGCTTTTTAATTTATATATCAATGATCTCCCTTTTATTTTTAAGTTTTCTCAATCACTTTTGTTTGCTGATGACCTAAAACTTTTAAAAATAATATCCTCACTTCAAGATGCTCAATTATTACAAGATGATTTGAAGTCACTTTACGAAATGGTCGGAGTCATGGAAGCTTTCCTTAAAAATTAGTAAATGTAAATCTTTGTGTATCTCACTTAAAAGAAAACCTATTTTATTTACATATGAGTTGAATAGTCAGGCACTAGATTCTGTTACTTTTCATAAAGATTTAGGTGTTTTAATTAATAATAAGTTAAATTTTTGTTTACATGTTAATTTTGTTGTGTCAAAATCCAACAAGATGCTTGGTTTATTATGGAGGAATTGCAGGTTTATGAAAAATGGCAAGACATTAGTATCTCTTTACCGTTTAATTGTGCGCCCCCATTTGTAATATTGTTCTGTTATTTTTAGTTCAGTTTCTTTTACACAAGCTCAGCGTATTTCTAATGTTCAGAATAAGTTTATTAGGTTTCTTAGTCATACTTGTCCAATTATAATGTCTCTCTTATGTCTCTTGAAAATCGTAGAATTATTTTTGACATGGTATTTTTATATAAGTCTTTAAATTCCATTTATGATTGTCCTCTTGTTTCTATGTTCAGTTTAAACATCCCGACTCGTACCCGCAGTAAGTGTTTACTTCATGTTCCTTACGGTCGTGTTGATTGCACAAAACGGGGTATTTTGCAACGTTTACCGAACGAATTTAATAGACTACTTGATACTTGTTTTAATATTGATATTTTTTATGATAGTCTTAATATTTTTAAAAGCAAAATAGTTAAAATTGTGTAAGTGTATTTTAGTTTATTTCAGTTTTGAAGTTTATAATATATATTTATATATGTTTTAGTTGAACCTGTTAGTGGCGGTTTTCATCGCTGTTGGTTTTATACTGAATAAAATAAAAAATAAAATAAACATGTTGCATAATAGGAACATGCATGTTCTGAAACATTTGAGGCCAAAATTAGGTCTCTGTGGCCAACCGTTTTTTGAGATATGGATGATGCTGGATATCTAGGGTGAAAGGTCAGAAATGTTTTTCTGGTCACTTTTGGGCTAAATTTTAAATTAGAGCAAAAAGAAACATGCATCTTCTGAACATTTTTAAGCCGAAACTAGGTCTCTATGACTGACAGTTTTGGAGATATGGATATGCTGGTTCATGTAGGCTCTAAGATCAAAAATGCCATTTCGGATCACTTTTGGACAAAATGCTACATTAGAACAAAAAACAACATGTATGTTCCCAACAATTTGAGACCAAAACTAAGTCTGTACGATTTTCCATTGCCAAGATATATGGATCTCGTCTTTTAGAGGCGGTCATTTTAAATTCAAAATGGCGGCCATAGCAGGCGTCGGAAACTTGGCACACATTTTTTTAAATTCACATGTATATTTTGTGCCAAGTTTCATGCTTTGGTAATAAAGTGCACAACTTGGCCCTTAGCTGCTCTACTAAAATGCGCAAATTGGTGCTTTAGCTGCTCTACTATAGCAGTTAATTAGGGTATTTTCAATATCCTAAGGATTTAAGTTCTTAGGAAAATGTTTACATTTGCGGTTGACATGTTATGACATTTGGGGTAAAAATAGAAATGTTTACATTTGTAGGTGAAATGTTACTACATTTGTGGTTAAACAGATTTTTACATTTGTGGGCGATTTTTTTTACATTTGTTGTTATTTTTACATTTGTGGTTGACATTTTATGACAACTGCGGTTATTTTGACATTTGCGGGTATAATGTTTTGACATTTGTGGTTATTTTTACATTTGTGGGCTCTACAGGGGTCTGGAGCTTCGCCTCTGAGAGTGCACTTGGTCAAGTCTCTTTATTACAGTGCTAGGTAAGCGTTACTCTATTGGACGTGAAGTGATTCTTTTATTGTTCTTTTGAATCATGAACTTTCTTTTATCCTAATTTTGCATCCCAGTTTAGAACGTTTAGTTGAAAGACGTGGGCCGTTATAGCAG
>NW_022749556.1:0-188 GCF_011630105.1 Anneissia japonica
TATATATTATAATCACCAATCCGCTACTTAATTAACTTTATCGATTTATTGATTCACTTAATTGACATTCGTGTATATTATTATTATTACTTTATTATTTTTGTTATTATTGTTATTGATGTATTGTTATTGTTGTTATTATCATTATTATTATTATTATTATTATTATTGTTATTCTTATTATTATT
>NW_022749556.1:196-552 GCF_011630105.1 Anneissia japonica
ACATGCTTAAAGTTCTTCTTGTTATGTTTGCCTTTTTCCAATTCCTTTGATTTTGATTTTCAATGTTTACTACTTATCTGTTGTAAATTTTTTGAATTGGAAATAAAATGATTGATTGATTGATATACATAATATTATTTTCTTTTTAAATCCACCCTTTACCTTTCATGGGAATTTCATTCTCCTTTATTTTTTTCTCTTTTTGTTATTTTTTTTTTGTATGGAATGCACTCACATACATATACATTTCACACTCATGATATATATCTATATCCGTATACATCCATGCACACACATACATATGCACACATACACATACGCACACATATACACGTATACATACATATATATACATA
>NW_022749557.1:0-1179 GCF_011630105.1 Anneissia japonica
CTTACAAAATTTTACACAAACTAATTATGATATTGTTGTACATTTGCAGGACAGTGCAGAGACTCCGCACTTGTTACAACACATTGGATAGATGAAGCTAAATATTTGCTTTTAATAAAGAAATCTACTTGCACATTTTACATGCGTACCGGTACATGTTCATTTGTAAAACCGTCCATTGGTTTCATATTTGTTTGCTTTTGTTCATAAATATTTTGTTCATTACAAAATTATTCATTCGTCTACACAATATCATTTGTCCATGTCCGTCCGATACTTTTGTTATTTGTTTGAGAAATGTCAGTCTTATGTTGGCTTTGTTTAATTGTTTGAATCATGTCCGTCTTATACGTTCGTTCTTTTAAGAATTTTTTCATGTCCGTCTTATGTTTTCATTATTTTTGAAATCTTGTCCGTCATATCGTTCATAAATTCTTTCATGTCCATCTAATGTGTTTGTTGTTTTATGTGTTTAAATCATACCCATCTTATGCGTTTGTAATTTATCTGTTTGAATCACGTCTTATACGTTCGTTCGTGTATTGCGGACTCGCGAAAGGCTGGCAGCAGTGTGGCGGCTGGTTCACAATGCTAAAACCCTGGAGGGTGCATAGCCAATCAGCGCAAAGCATAAATCCATCTGCGCAACAAGCACATGGTTAAACGAATGATCGTCGCCCATGCGGAGTACTTCTTGATTTTGGAGAGATATTCGTCTATACAGTAATAATATAGAATAGTTTAGAATTTGTTGTTGTTTGCTACGAAGTCCTGTACATTGTAAATATTTTGTGTAAACTTGGACCAGTCATAGACCATACCAATTGGCCGTGACGATCGTTAAGCGCACACACATGGTTAAAAAATCTCTCTAGAGGGCGCTATTTTTTCATACTTTTTAATTACGAATTTTTTTAGTTACGAACGCCTTCTAGACCAAAAGGGTACGTAATTGAGAAGGTCGACTGCAGTCGACCTTCCCAATTACGAACTTCTCAATTACGAACCTTCTATTTTACGAACGGTGTTTGGCCGATGACGTCATCATGCGATCGTAAAACGATTTTAGGTAACTTTTTAAAGCTATTATCCATGTGAATTTTGAGTGCTTTTCTTCGTTTATTCTATTGCATAACAAGAAACTACAAGTGTATTAAAGCAATTGAACATCGATTGTGT
>NW_022749558.1:0-957 GCF_011630105.1 Anneissia japonica
TTTGTAGCAGTCATCAGTTGCTGTAGTTATATTATCAATACAAATTTAGCTGTGCATATGTTGATTTGTGCTCATGTATGTGCACTTTATCACAGAGCTCTAGCAACGTTACACATCAGCAGTACTGTACGGATACGATAAGTTTTGTCTGTTTTAGAACTATTTGTTTGTAATTTGCTATTTTGATAGACATTCATCAAAGAAATAAATATTTCTTAAAGCATTTGAGAGAGTCAATTTTTAGTTGATGCAGACAGGTAAAATTGTGCGATGATTTATAACTAGCTAGGCTTGGCTACGACCTAGTCATTTTAGGAAATTTTATTTAAAATTGAATTTTCATCGCGGTACACGATATCTTCGTGGTGACGAAAAATTAGGGTTTTTTTTGCTCACGAACCTAAAAAAATAAAGTCAGACATCCACTGATTCAAAATTAGTGGACTGTAGGGGATAGGCAAATAGCATTGGGAGTTGCAGGGATGACATCACGATTGACTTAGCATTTCCTTCGTCCACCTTTCATTTACTCTATAGTACTGTTACAGTTTCAATTTGGCATTAAATAAAAAGTATTGGTTCCTATTAACAATAGGAACCTGCAACCTGCATTTAGGTGGGTGTAATATGATGCCATCATGGTGGTGTGTCTGTGTGTGTGTTAGGGTACGTATCAAAAGTTTAACAGGCAAACATGACTTTCCAGAAATCTGTTTGCTACGATTTTTTACCCAAGCTAAACTGGATATGATGTCGTGCCCTATTCATTGGTTTTCTATTTTGACAAATATTAAAGCCATAAACTAAGGACAGAAAATAGCCCCTACTCCTGAAAAACTACATAACCGTGTGGTAAGGCAATGGAATATTTATGAATTTTCGGTGTCGCCTAACTGTCTAAAATATGATTTGTGCAATGACATTAGTGACGCATAAAGCTTAACGTTGGTTGCAATC
>NW_022749559.1:0-619 GCF_011630105.1 Anneissia japonica
AACCTTGGTTTTTGAAGCTACTAATCTAATGGTACACGTATCATCTTTTTTACAACACAGATATATTACTGCCGCATATGCATCTTCCAACGCATCAACAAAAACATGAAGTTCCACTCTTCCGTCGTTTATGGGTTGCAAACACCTTTCAACTTTAACTTTACTAAGTTCATCCAAATCTGCAAGCCAATATTTCACTTTATTTTCAATTTCATTACTTAATGGTTCATCCCAAGATAATCCACTTGCCCAAATGTCCTGCATAATTATTTTTGCCCTTATCACAATTGGCGATATAAATCCCAGTGGGTCAAACAATGAAGCAAGTTTGCTCAACACATTTCGCTTTGTTAGAGCACAGTTTATCTCAAAAGAAGGTTTTTTATACACAAAATTATCATCTTCTGCTTCCCAGGCTAAGCCTAGTGTTTTCACTAAAGGTAGAATGCTCTCACTGACATTTATTTCACTTGCTCTGTTCTCTTCTGGTATTTCATTTAATAACTCCTTGGAATTTGATACCCATTTTCTTGCTTTCATTCCAGCTAACGACCATAACTGTATTAATTGTTTATAAAGTTCACAACCAGTTTTTACATCAGCAACAGAATCCATACTG
>NW_022749560.1:0-933 GCF_011630105.1 Anneissia japonica
TATTTGACTTCTTTTTAGATTTTGATGACGTCATCATGGTCAAAAAAATTGTTTTTTCTGACCCCACATCTTTCTTTCCTTAAAACGTTGATGAGCCCATATCATCTTAACCATTCGTCATTTCTGAATCATATTAAGTGAGCATAATCTTCAGGTCAAGGTTGTATGTCAGGTACCTTAGTTTTCAGTTCGCGCGACTTCACGTGCGCGTACGCGTGCGTCAACATTTATATATGCATAAAACCATGAATGTTTTTAATCAGTTATAGCTCCATAGGATGAAAGGTGACCCCCAATTTTTAATACATATTCTGAAAGCAGATTAGTTGTAGATACGATTTTATAGATCATAATGGTTGATCGGACATTTTGACGTCATCATATTGCCATTTGAATTAAGTAAAAATTTAATTTTATTTATGACGTTATTACTTTTTATACTCGTTTCAACGTACTCGCTTATCTTGATTGATGGTCTCCCACCTGTGAGTATGTTATAGCTAAATCAATTCTCTTTCGGACGTGTCCCTTTATTTTTTATTTTGGTGACGTCATCATGTCAAAAAGAATGCTTTTTGAAGCCTTCTCATCTTTCTTTCTTGAAAGATGTAAACACATTGAAAATAGAGGGCGGCAGACTGTATTTCGACACTATCAGACCGATAGTTCGTATACTGTAAAGGCAAAATTCGTGTGGCATTACCAACCAACAGGGGGTTTTAAATTAAACTTGACAAGGTTTAAATTCGTGTGCCATTATCGTCGTCAGGCACGTTGTTTTAGGTATTCGTACTTGTGCGTTACAATTTTAAAATTGTTAATATCACTTTTCAGATAATTTCAAGCACGTTTCAGGTCATTTTTAATGTTCAACAACTTTCCAAAATTGACGAGCCGTACGCTCATTTCCACGCCCACAGCACGTCCTGAAGC
>NW_022749561.1:0-9794 GCF_011630105.1 Anneissia japonica
ATGCAATCTACTTTTTATTTCATGCTTCAATTTTTTTCAAAATTTCAATCAACGTCATGTGAAGCTGACTGTTGGGGTCAGCCTAGGACCCTCACCTAGGCCTATAGTTTAAGGAGCTCGTAGGACTTAAATCAGCCTGTAGTTAGGCCTATAGTTTATCCTCTTTCTCTCTAGCCTTTGGTATTACTGTACCTATCTACACTTTATAAAAGGGGGTACTAGCTGTTGTTGTTGTAGATATTATACTAACATTTAATAACATCCAAAAAGGTCACAGTTAGTTACACACCTAAATCCCATAAATCCGTAAGATACCATAGGCCTACCGCAGGTAAACATAGAAAGAGGAATAATAGTAAAACTCGAGCGTCACGACATTGCGAAGTGTCTGCTCTTGTTCCTCGTATCGAACTCAGTCGACTCAATCCGAAATGGCCCGAGTGAAGTTTCATGCAAATGTTTCGTACGGAAAAAAAACCGCATCCGGTTACGTGGATTCTGTTATTAAACCTTTCATCCCCTCCATCCCCAGCTACATCAAAGATACCACGCACTTTCTCAACAATCTCTCACAAATCCCTAACCTTCAGACGGATGCTCTATTGGTCACCATGGATGTCACATCCCTGTACACGAACATCCCCCATGCTGAAGGCCTAGCCGCCCTTGAATCGTTGCTCAGATATTTTATCTATTTCTAGGTTCATACATACCCATAATAATTTTATATTTAAAGATCAACACTACCTTCAGATCAGCGGTACTGCCATGGGTACTAAAGTGGCCCCCAATTATGCTAATGCCTTCATGGCTTCCCTCGAGGAGAAACTTATCAACTTCATCTCAAACACATGCATTATGTCAGATACATTGACGACATTTTTTTTATATGGAACCATGGCATTGATGTGCTTGAGCTTTTCAAAACTCATGCGAACACTTTCCATCCCACTATTAAATTCACGTTTGAACACTCTCAACACACTCTCCCGTTCCACGATGTCTCTGTCAAGGCCCCTCTAGACGCTCGGAAATGGCACTCTCGGACGGTAAAAATGCTTTTTGCAGTGTTTCTCGACAAAATTATTGACTTCCTCCCGACGGCAGTTATGCTCCCTCGTATGTTCTTCCTCTCTTAGACACCCCTGGGGCGGATGAAGGATTTGGTGGTAGGGGGTGCGTGAGGGTCCACCTCACTGTTCCCACCATGGTTGGGCTGAGGGAATAGACAATTTTGAGAATAGGGATCTCTCAGGCGTTGATCCAGAGTTTTAGCTCGGTTTCCAAGAATCGCTCACCCTATCGCCGACAGTCATGTCAGTTGTGGTTCACAGACGAATCGGGGTACGTTTCCGATTGCGCAAGGCAGCTAGCAATGCACCCTGATTCGTCTGCGCCTGAACCAGGTTCAACCTTCCCGATAACTGTCGACAACTGTCGCCGATAGGGTGAGCGATTATATGGAAACCGAGCTTTACCCTGACTATCGCACATAATGTGTTCTCTGAGTGGGCGGGGTCATGGGAGGAAAACCTAATGTTTGCTTGTTCCGTCGTTGGAAGATGATGAATGAATACACACACACTGAATTAATAGATTTCCCCCATTTTAGCATGGACAATTAATAATTGCAATGATGAAGATGATGATGATGATTATAATGTGATGATGATAAGGAGGAGAAGGCAATGTAGCAGATGATGATAGGCTCCTGTGCAAGGTTAATTAACAGGCCCTTTGATATGAGTGTCAACCGAGGGTCGTATCCCGAGTTCGTCATCACATTTTTAATGCACACAATCGGACAACAGTAATTATCTATAAGATATATAATCAGTACATTCTCGACTGTCATGAAATTATATATCTAAAAAATTACGTTATATGCATGCTCGGAAGCGGAAATTTTAACCTAAAAGTTTAACCTATGTTTAACCTTATGTTTCATGTTCATCAAAGAACGCATTTTATTTAAAATTCTTTTATTTGTGTTTAAATTTTTCAATGATCAAGCACCAATATACTTCAGTAGTTGTTTAAAAGTTCATCATACATTACAACCAAATCTTCGCTCTGAATCAGACCCTTTTCGCCTTTCATGCCCCTTAGTTCATAGCAGATCAGGTGATCGTTCCTTTAGTGTAACAGCGGCCATAGAATGGAATAAACTCCCTACAGTTATTAAAACAACAAATAATGTTGAATCTTTTAAAAAAACTACTGAAAACATATCTTTTTTCAAAATTAACTTGAGTTTATTGCTTCAAATCATTATTCAACTCTGTAAACGCTATGATATAGTTTTCTATGAATAGCGTATCTAAATACTAATACTAATGTTGTTTGTTTGTCTAATATGACCACAACATAAGGAAGAACACTTTGTCACCTACAAAGTTTAGACCCGTATACATTTATATTTCCTTAGGCCTAAATCATAAGGAAGTCTGCTCTATGTCCAAATTTCAGGAAATTATACGTTTTATGCATGCACCGACATGGGAATTTTGTTTTATGTTGTTTGCTGAATGGTCTTCTTTAAAAATATAACAGTCTAATAATATGACCACAACACAAGGAAGTTCATTCGTTAAATGTTTAGTAGATAGTACAGAGAATTATGATTGTTTATCAAAATCATTATTCCGGCAAAAAAAACTCTGTCTTTAGGTCTTCGCCTTTTGGCCTACATCATGATTGATGCGTCGGTGATAATAGCGTTGTGTTCGTTGACAATCAATAGAAAATTCAAAATTAGTGAGTGGTAAAATAATCGAGCTCTCCTTTCGCCCTCTGCTGGATCCGTCACTGAACTCATGGGTACACTTCCTTTTTTCCCTCTTTCTTTCTTCCCTTTAACTCTTCTCAATTTATTTTTATTTTTCGGCGTGACTGACAGGGGTGGGGGGAACGGGCCCCTCTCCCCCGCTGGATCCGCGCCTGAATCCACCTAGGCATATAGGTTGGCAAATCAGACAAATTATGCTTAGCCGAACTAGCCTTCAATTAAATAAAATTATACAAACTGTTTTTGGTTCAATGTCGTAATAATATATGTACGAAAGTGCGTTCTACGCAATATTGTTGGAATATAATAATATATTGTTTATGTCCTTGACTTTTTTCTCTGAGATAATGGCCTAAAGAATGAGATGAAGTTACCTGATCTTTTTCAAGAGGAGAAAACCTTGAAAAACTCCTCAGAAGTCGGGAAAGCTCATTTCCGGCCATTTAGGAATCAAAATTTTCCCAGACCCTCCTTTCATTTTGGGGGGGGGTTAGACATTTTAAACCACCCTCTTTCATATCCTGGATCCGCCCCTGGCTAGAGTGCATTTCCCTTGTACTTCGAAATTATTTATAAGTACACAATGCTTTAACCAACACATCGTTAATCAGGGATGCAAGATGACGCTGTGTATAAACAATTGATAAACTTAACATTTACTCGTGAATTACTAGGTACAAAAACGTAGGCTAACATTTCCAAATCGTTATTTTTGTCCTTTTTTAAAAGCGTACACACACTTTCAACCCCCTCCCCCAAGCGTGCGTTTTGTACGCGCGTGAAAATGATGAAAATAATGGATGACCCCTTAAGGATTTTAAAATATTCCAAACCTGTACGCTTAAAAAAATAAATAAAATAAAAAATAAATAAATAAAGTTAACTTAAAACACAAACAACACGATAGGATACGGTATAAAGTTTGAGAGAATAATTGGTATACTGTACTGTATTTCTGAAGTGCCATTTCGTTTTAGAGTTGCTACAATCAGGAGTTACAATCGATCCAACAAAAGAAAAGCACTATCTATTTCCTTACATTCCAAAAAGGAGGATTTTGGATGCTATTTAAAATTTACTGGAGATTGAAAAATTAACTGTGATCAATCTGCTTTGCAGATTGATCACAAAATCATAAGCATGGTCTCAAACATCAGAACCCAGCTTTTATTGTTTAAAACTGTCGGGCCCCATTGAATGAAACTACGGTATTATAGTTTATATTATATTTTGTTTAAACAATGTCGGGGGTGGTCTCGCACTTGGGGCCCTGGCGTTTGCCCTCCCCTCCGTCAGCGCCCGAGCGTGACGCCACTGATGTAACAACTGCTGATTGTAGCAACCCCAAAAACGAACGGCACTTCAGAAAATACAGTACAAGTATACCAAGTAATCTCGCAAACTTTATATCCTATCGCATTGTTTGTGTTTTAAGTTAGTAATTTTTTTTTTATTGAAGTGTACAGTTTTTTTAAATATTTTAAAATCCTTAAGTTAATTTTTTTTTAAATTAATTTTTTTTTTCAATGAAAAATAAATGCGTTAATATTGACCTTGGTACAATGTAAACCTGTAAATGACTACTTATACACAATTTTACTATATTATAAGCCTAGACTAGGACCAGGCCTCCTACTATAGTATAGAGGCCTAGTCCAAGACCTTGTTGCAAATCTCAGCCCACATAAGCCTAACCTATAATGCCAAGCATAGGGCTCGTGATCGCGGTACCCTGACCATTAAAAATTAGCAGACGCACTGTGAAGCGTTGTTCACGGCATTGGACCGCAGCGAAAAATGATTCCCCCATATCATTAATGGAACAGGCCCACGTCATGCTTGGCTGATTAGTTTTGATTTACATTTTGCAAGTCTAGTGCCATACGCAGCAAAAGTCCGTTTCTAGTGTTGTTGTCAAATGCATTTCAAACCAGGCTGGTTTTTGATTTACGTTTTGGAAAAGAATTTGGAGAGGGCGTTTGATCAAGTCAGACCTACGTTTTGAATTTGAATTACATTTTAAAGAAATTAGAACTACATTTTTGAAAAATTTGAACTACGTTTTGAAAAATTAGAACTCCATTTTGGGAAACTAGATCTACATTTTGAGAAATTTACGCCTACGTTTTGATAAATTAGACATTGAATTTTGCAATTACATTTTGATTTTAACATGGACTTTTGTTGCGTATGGCACCCCATACATGGGCGCCATGGTGTCACCAAACAGCGTGCGCGCGTATAGCTTTATAACATTTTATAAAACACTGATGTTGCATAAACTTTTTTTCATTATTCTGTTCATGAGGACAATTTAATTATGGGATTTTAACATATCATTGCAAATATCATATATAATCATATTTACCTAACTTTGGAATTAATTAATCAGTGACGTGCTGTATTATTTCGAGAAGATAAAGTGAGGACGATTCTTTATTTTTTTTCTCGTTACGATTACCTTTTTGTTTTGAAAGTCTATCATCTAGGCCTAGGCGTATACCTAGTTGCTAGCAGCCTCCTCTAATATAGCATGAGGCTCCTAAGAGCAAAGATACTAGAAATACAAGATAGAGTTCTCCACACAAAAAAAGTGTTCCACCGTGTTCCACCGAAATGCATGGTGGGAATACGAAAAATGGGACGCCCCCTACAGCTGGATCTAAAAAAAACTTGTGCCAAACTTTCGTTACCAAGTCGTCGCGTATTTTATTATCAATTCTCAACAAGATCTAGTTATAAAAACAAACTGGAATAGACACTCAGACAGTGACATCGGTGAATACATAACCTCCTTGGTGGCGGTAGAAATCGTTGCTATTATCCAAATAATACACAAAACAATTAAAGCATAATCATGAATCAGTAAAGAATAAAACAACAATACAGCGCAGAATCGCATGGCCGGACGCACTCTTAGTGAAAAAGTTTTCCTCCATTAGTGGAAAAGGAAGGGCGCATTTTGCGTCTGGATATACTTAGCAACAGAAGGGCGCCCTGTACGTTGGGCACGAAGTATAGGAAACTTGCATGGTTAAAAAGAAGGGCGCCGCCTACGTTGGGCACGACTTCCGCCTCATTTTTACAATGCGAGAACTCTATCTTGTATTTCTAGTATCTTTGCTAAGAGTCAACACTGCAGAGGAGAAAGGTTGGTTGTGCAGACAGAGTAGGTTTGTGAATCGTCGGCGATAATATGTTAATTTCGCCTGTAAATGAATGATAAAAATATTAATAACATGAAAGTTTTATAATTGTATCTAGCTAGGCCTTTAGGCCTATGACTTACGGTAAACTTTAATTTATGAAATAATATGCTGGTCACCTTCAAACCAATACAAATAGCCTAGGCCTATTTGTAAATTGTAATCTAAACAATAAATCAAAGTTGAAGAATTATTGCATTGAGAGAAATTTTTGTACAACATATGCCTAATCATTCATAATCAAGAAGCTAGGCCTTGTAAGTAAAATAGCAGCATTCTCCACACTTCTGTTTATAATTTATTAGTGAGTTATAATATTATCATTATTACTGTATTATTTATTATTTTTATTATTTATTACTATTCATTGAAATTTTGATTTGTAATTTGTAAAACATTTAAACGTTTTGATTTAAAATATGTATGAAAACAATCAATATATTATAATACAATTAGGCCTACCTATATCTTTAAAATATTTTTATCTTTAAAATCTTTAGTTGCACAATCAATTGATTTGTAAAGCTCAATTGGGCATGTTCGTATAGCACAGGACTCCTTGGACAAGTTTTCGCTTTTATTGGAGGATTCAATTTAAAAAAAAATTATAATTTAAGCTACCTTTGACTGATTCTTCAGCTTTCTGGAAATTTAGTTACATAATTTAACAGCAAAGTGCAACATTGCATCTTTTTATAAATCATTGCTGCTTGAAAATCCTTCCTTTTTTCTTTTATTACCATCGTAATCAAGCCGATTTAAGTACTACCTTAAGGTGTTCGGCCGAAGAAGTACCGAAATTTAGGCCTGTCTAGGCCTAGTAAGTAGTAGTAGGTGGATATATATTACCGCGAAGTGGGGCGGGCGGTACATGCCTTATAATTTACTACGTGGATAGCGAGATTTTTCGATCGCCATGCAAAGTTAAAATAAAATCCCAAATCCTCCTCCTTTTTGGAATTTAAGGAAATTAATACATTTTTGTTTCTTTGTTGGATCGATTGCAGCAACCCCAACATAACAGTATTTCACATTATAATTATAGCATTAATCATCTATAATAACTGCTACCGGTAACTTCCTACACTATCGCGTTGTTTTGTTTTGGTTGGTGACAACATGGCCGGTGTAAGTCACGTGATTGAAACCGAGTTGGCCAAACTCTCTCTATCTACGGCTCACGATTTTTTTTTCCGTACGAAACATTTACATGAAACTACACTCGGGCCGTCTCGAATGAATCGACCCGAAAATCTAATCAGAATTCAGGTCAAAAGATCATCCACAGATAAACGTCTACAAAACAACTAAAACAACTTCTGAGAGAGAACTTTGCATGTCTAATTTTTGAAAATACATTGATGTTACCATGCTAATACTAATGGGTCGTTTAAAATAACTGAATGAATATAATATTTGATTGAGCTGCACGAGTAATGAAAAGTGTTATTTTAACTTGAGTTACATACTGTACAATTTTTATTTTTAGTTAGGTCTGGGTTTTGCATAATTACCTAGGCTTACTATTAAAAATATACACTTTCTGGGGAAAGCACAGAGACTAAGGAAAAGCGTGTTTCTCGGGCGTTACTTCATCACGAAACAGGGTGACAGTTATCTTCAAACTAAGAGCTGACAATAGGCAGCTCTAAAATACTGGATGCCATAAGACCTGCCAAAATGGCAGAGCAACAATGAATGTATAAATGAGGCCTAAGCCTAGTTATTAATATCAGGCATAGTAATCTGCAGGTTCTGCAAGTTAATTACATGTAATGAAGAAATGATTATTTATTATTATTATTTATTATTATTATTATTATTAATACTATTATTATTATTATTATTATTATTATTATTTATTATTATGTTACTAAAACCAACCTGTAGGCCTACCTTAAGGGGACTTAGACAATGGAGGAATTAGAGAACAATTAAAAAATCGACATTAAGGGGAAATGACACAAAAGACATATTCCCTTGGGCTAGTTAGACCTAGTAAATAGTATGGTTCTTCATTACAAGGGTTAGGCCAAGGTAATTAATGCTGAAATTATTATTATTATTATTATTATTATTATTATTATTATTATTATTATTAAAAAAAAAAAAAAAAAAATTACTATTACTATTATTACTATTACTATTATTACTATCGGAGCAGAATGGTAGGCCTATATTTTATTTATTTAATAATATTTATCTTATGCAATCTACTTTTTATTTCATGCTTCAATTTTTTTCAAAATTTCAATCAACGTCATGTGAAGCGTGACTGTTGGGGTCAGCCTAGGACCATGACCTAGGCCTATAGTTTAAGGAGCTCGTAGGACTTAAGTCAGCCTGTAGTTAGGCCTATAGTTTATCCTCTTTCTCTCTAGCCTTTGGTATTACTGTACCTATCTACACTTTATAAAAGGGGGTACTAGCTGTTGTTGTTGTAGATATTATACTAACATTTAATAACATCCAAAAAAGGTCACAGTTAGTTACACACCTAAATCCCATAAATCCGTAAGATACCATAGGCCTACCGTAGGTAAACATAGAAAGAGGAATAATAGTAAAACTCGAGCGTCACGACATTGCGAAGTGTCTGCTCTTGTTCCTCGTATCGAACTCAGTCGACTCAATCCGAAATGGCCCGAGTGAAGTTTCATGCAAATGTTTCGTAAGGAAAAAAAATTGCCTACGGGCGACTCTGATTAAAAGGTTTCGTTCGGGTTCGTTTGTTTCATGCATGTTTTCTCCACTACGTCAAATGGTTCAAATTTACCACACCCGCATGATGGCTGATCGAAATGTTGGACCCAGTTTTTATTTAAAGTGACTCTTTTGAAAGTATCTATATATTTTTTATAGTTTGTTTTTAATGTATGTGCAACTAATTGAAGCGGTTTTTCTCTTTTCTCTGGTATTATTGATCAGAAATACATTTATGTGTTTTTGGAAAATAATTGTTTAATAATAATACAGTAATAATTCTTCTGCTATTTAAGATTCAGCCAACCAGTGACCACCCAAAAATTTTCTATTTAGGTGATACGCCTATGAGGCACCATGTGTTCATTTATTATTTTACAATCATTTTCATTTAGGCCTATATATTAACTCTAAATTAACATGAATATTATACTCACAATTAAATCGAGGCGCTTATTCGAGAGCGGCGCTTATCGAAAAAAGTCACGTTTGGTTCGGCTCAATTGCTGATAAAATAATCTTCGCCGCCAAGTGTGACACTTAACAGACAATAATAAATAAATATATCCAAAAAATTTATGTAGGCACACATACAAAGAAACAAATGCATTAAAAACTCAATATAATATAAATATAATTTTAAAATAATCAGAGTAGTGATATATATAGGCCTATCAATAATATTATAATGAAGAAACATGTAGTGTAGAAAAATCAAATTAAAATAGGTAAATACTTCCTTTCATTGTGATCTTGATTGTTGGCGCCAACGGTCGGACAGGCGTAGCCCCTGTCGCCTGACGCCATGATATGTCGTTAGAATAAAAAATATTTATTTGCCTTTTGATTGGGAAATCCATTATTATCGTTTAAAGCACAATTTTTGGTCATAAGCCCTAAAAATTCTAACCAACAAAGAGTATAGGTGACCAATGCCCTGTCGGGCCCCGTCGGAACTTTTCTAGCGCCACCACTGAACGACAGTGTAAATAATAATTATTGTAGTACTGTAGTATGTAATTACATTTAAATGGACAAGGGCATCGATGTAATTCATTATTGGCACCACTATACTATCAATGCTAAGAGTATACATG
>NW_022749561.1:10444-17353 GCF_011630105.1 Anneissia japonica
TTGAAACACAAACTTCAATGTTCAGTGCCTTCGATTATGGCTAATTGGGCCAATCCTAGAGGCACAGACCAATCCACATGGAGCATGTATAGTGAATTTCGCTCCCCTTCCTTGATTGTTGACGGCTCTTCCTCATATTTCATAAAAAATTACTATTTCATTAATAATAATAAATATAAAAATAATTCCAGTCTGAAGTCAAGAGATGCTGTCTGAATGTGGCATACCGGCGTCAACATCAATTGGTAACCATGTTATCATCATGGTACCGATGATGGCTAACAGCATCATGCTTCAATAGGCCTTTCACCACCACCATCATCATCAGAAATGCTGCAAGATCCTGGATACGCATACTGGGGAAGAAAATTAATAAACAATAAAAATAGTAAGTTAGTTCTAGCACATTCCTTGTGATGTGCCGATTTAAACAATTGCGCCTCTTTCCGATACCCGATAATTTATTATGACATTTTACTACTTGTTTTCTTGTATCAGTTAACTTTTGCACTAAATACAAAGTTAGTTTTAAGACCATAATTTTCTAATTAATTCAGAAGGGTGTGGTCAGTAAAGTCGAGGCATTGAGAAATGTCAACAAAACAGGATTCAATCAGGTCATAGCTGTGTAGATTTTTCATCAAATCATTTATATCATTGTTGATGGAGTGAGTTTCCTTTAATCATTAATACATTTTTTTTACGTATGGCGTACCAGAAAGGCAGGTCCAGTGGTGTAACAACAAGACTGTCAAACAATACCGTAGTGTGTTATCATTGTTACTATAATTTAATTCAAATTCTCTGTGAATTCTAGTAGTCCTTCAATTATTTTGGAGTATTAAAATTTCAGTTTGTAGTAAAGCCTGGCTGTGGAACTTATGATATTACTGTACATTGTTTTAATTTTCTAGTTTTGATAATGTTAGAAGAGTGTTGTCCATTAGTAGGATGCTCCATGGAATGGGGGCCTGGGGCTTTCCCCCCAAGAGGCCATAGGCAATGCACCATTGTCAATAGTTTATGCCTGTAGTTAATTTCACTATTAATAAGACAAGTACCATCTATGGACACTTTTAAGTCACAACTTAAAACCCATTTATTCAATAAGTAATTGTATAATAATTTATAATCAGAATCTCATGTTTTTCTTAATAGCAGCATCCTGCTCTGTCTCTTTGTCTCAAATTCTAATCGCTAAAGGTTGGTGCACATAGCATGCTCCATATGCAAAGGCATGTGAATTGACGCAATTGCAAGTACAAACACTTTCTTGTGCAAAAATTTGCTGGAGTTAAATCAGTTTTCCCGCAGGAGCCAACTTTTGTCCTACTGTCGCGTTTACAAAAGTATGCACCTTTACTATATGTTGTCCACCAAGAAAATCAACTGTTAGTGACTAATGTAGACGCAGCAGCGTTGCTTGCATTTGCGTAACGTGTAGAAACTGCTCTAGAGTGACCAAACTTTACCTCTGCATTACCTCACTCATTCATTATGATACTGCAATGTTTATTTTAATAAATATACACAAGCCCAGCAAGTTTTTAAATCAATCACCTTTATTGCACATTCAGTTTTATTCTTATCCTGGAATGATTAATAATTACACTATATATTTTTTTAAACTAAAAACAACATATTCATTCACAATATCAAAATCGAAATTAACAGCATGATTAATTATGATATTCTTATTAAACTGCTTGATCAAGATTAACAACATACCATTACATAAGAGTCCTAGAGCACTATCCAAATATTATGAGGTTAAATCCATACCACCATGTTGCCTTCAATGACACTGGTGTAAAATGTAATTACTATACCTTTTAATTAATTAGGTAATGACATTTTTATTGGCAAAATCCACCTGGCCACTTCTTTGAAATCTGGTTTAATGACCTTTCTTATCACATTTACTTTGCTGGGTAAAATACAGTAGTAAAAAAACATGCAAATATGGATTTGTGTGAGATGGGTTAGTTTTCAGAAATAACTGTTAACTTCTAGGCCCATGTTCTCGAAAGTGGACTAACTTAGTCCAGGATTTACTTTAGTCCTAGACTAGAGTTAGTCCTCTTTTGAATCTGTTCCATATTCTCGAACCTTTAGCCCTGGTCCATTGAGGAAAAGACCCACCTACTTGCACTAATTCAAGAAACAATTAACCTACTTGAAAGTAAGAGAACAGACTTCCAGACAAACAAGAGCAAAACTATTGCATGGGAGCCAGTGGTCAGACAAGATGCAGTAAAATACAGTAAGGGGAAAACTTAGCATTAAACAATGCAAAGAACAGTGGAAAACGATTAAACAATCTGCCAAGAAAGAAGTTTCTTCACATAAATCAAAGGCTGCTAAAACTGGGGGAAGGTCCTCTAGCTTAGTCAGTCAGAGCAATTGCTGAACTTGTATAATCATCATTCCCAGGGAGTTTGACTCAATAACAACCCCTTTGACAATGACGCAATAATATCCTTATTGGGCTTACCACCATCTGACTTCTGGTTTTCGAACATGGTATGTGGATATTATTTATTAACCTCTTTAATTACCCTCATAACCGTACTGAAAGCAGAGCTAGCATAATTATGCTAGGCCTATGTATAACCTACTACCGTACTACCAAACTGTAATAATAACCACAGCCTTGCAGGCATCAATGTTCCTACAGTATGCATGATACATGACTTTATCAGAAAATATAAGGTTGGGTCAAATTTATGTGGTGGTTTAACGTGAAAAATTCAGGAGTGAGTTTTTATAGTTCAAAATAGTGATTTTTGACACATCGTTTATTTGATTGGCAAATTAAGTTAGTAAAATCATAAACATTTTTTTTAATTTTTTAAATATTTTGTAGGCCTATGTAGGTATACAGTATTTTCATTTTACAGTAGTTTGAAACGATATCGGGGGTGGGGTGCTGGCATGCCTACTAGACAACAATATATTAAACCACGTTCCTATGCAGAATAATAGTAAAGTTATATGACTGAATTTAATACACGAAATATTTCAATTTGAAAACATATTTAGGCCATTTGCTGTGTTATGCTGCGGTACTGAAAATGTTGGCCTACAGTCCTAATTAATACATTAACTGTGATACTTTTATCACTATGGATTGTTTTCAACTTTCGCAGGGATGTATTCAGGGAGGCGCTGCTTCCCTGCTCCCTCACCCCTTTGTACACAGAAATTGTTTCCTTAAATCACTCAGACTCAGTTTGGGTCAAATGTCTGTAAAAAAAAAAATATAAGGCAAAAAAATAAAATTACAGTAATATAAAAATATTTGGTTTTATTTCAAAATTATTATTTACTAAATGCAGTATCAATAAACACAATCGTTTGTTATGTTAGTACTATTTGCATTAGTATGTTAATGACACCTTGATATTTTCCACAGTGGCAATGTGGGCCAGGATGACAAGATTGAGTGCAATGGGAATAAGTGATAGATGGCTAGTTAGTAAACTAATCCCAAGGGTACCATTGGGCATGTCGCTGTCAGTAAAACAAAATGTCGGGAAAACTTTTCCTGAAGATGTCTACAAACACACACATACACACATACACACACACACACACACACAAGTGAATACAATAGTTCCTATTGCATTACATGCAATTAATAAACAGTCCACATAATAATATGTGATATTCTTGAGAATGCAAGAAGGCGACCTGACCTCATAGTAACATTAATAAATTGTAGAATTCTTTATACAGATATGGTGTTTTTAATAGTGCATTGATACTGATGAAGTAATGAATAATAATGTATGCTGACGATCTTAAAATTTGTAAGACCATAAATTGTATACACATGTCAAGTCTTCCTCAGGGTGAACTTCATCAACTGTGCGACTGGTCGTTTAAGCGGGGATTAGATTTTAACCCTGGGAAGTTTAATATTTTAACTACTGTATTACTCTTCAGAAAACCCCTAAACTTTTTGATTATGTTATTAATGATAGTTTATTGAAAGAGTCAACACTCACAAAGATCTTGGTATATATGTTAACTTCAAACTCGATTATTCTGTTATGTTAAAAAAAGCAAGTCAAATGTTGGGTTATCGTAACAAAATGCAATTTGACAGAAAACCGATTGCGACTCTTACGTTGTGAAATTGATGTAACGTAAGGTTAAATCGTAGCAGAACAGCGTTGGACAGGAAACCGACGTAATGACCATTCAGGTAATACGTCGATTTTCCACAAATTGAGAGGAAACCGCGATTCAATAACTTATGCTTGAGTGAACATGCTTGCGTTGCCTTCTGTTACGTCTCTTACAAAAGTTGACTTCAAGTCAACTTTCGTAAGAGACGTAGCATTATGAAACAGAAATCGTAACAAGCAGCCAATCAGCGACGAGAATTATGACGTAGCCATGCTATGACGTAGTCGAAAATAGCGAGGCTAGATTGTTTAAAGGAAGAGGCAGAATTAGTGATTTTTGACAATATGTACATATTCTATTATATTCAAAAGTAATTTCTGCGAAAAAATTAAGCCTAAAATATCTGCGGAATAATAATTATAAGTAAAAATAATCATGTTATGGATCGCCGCCGTTTTGACCTTTGAACCTGCATTTGTAGTTGCTGGTGGGGCCGAAGTGGTCAATGGAAATCGATGATGGCACAGTACTGTAGTTTAAACGTGGAGTAGACAGAGATTTGTTCTGGCGATTGACGAATTATTATGGTGTTTTGTATGGCATTTGGATGCAGTAATGCGTCTGACCGAAAAGGAAGGAAATCGTCTTGTCCAGCTATCGTTAGCTTTCACAGATTGCCTTTAAACGATAAGGAAAGGCTGCGAAAGTGGTTAGTGTCAATGAAGCTGAAGGCGCCTCATGTAAATGCCTACTCGCGGGTGTGCAGTGAACATTTCACTGACGAAATGTTCGAAGACATCTCCATGCAATCACAGATGGGATTTAGTAAGCCTTGTAGACGTCTGAAAAAAGACGCAATTCCCACACAATTTGTAGTTAGCAAAGGTATTAGTATGACTGCCAAATGCAGAGAGCATCGGCACAGGCGACGATCAGAAAAAAGACGATAAGCCTAGGACTAAACAGGTGAGTTCAGACATGGGCCTATCTAGTACAGAAGGCTAGGCCTTGCTCATCACTATTTTCGGTATTTGCAATTTGTTTATTGAATTTACTGTTCATTTTTTTTTATCTTTTTAGAATTTAATATTTGATAGGGATAGATTGGATACTTGTACATAATTTGTAACATAATAGAAAATTATTAATTTTATTTTTATTGTAAACAATGTTGGATATGATACTAGGCCTACAGTATGCATAGACCATAAAACATGCAGTATGTAAGAAAATCGTTTAAATATTTTCTGTGATTCTTAATACATGTTCTTGATTTATTTGTATTAGGTAGAAAGCTATTCTGATGACAGTGGAAGTGATGATTCTAAATCATCACCACAAATAAATACCTCTATCGAACTACTTTTTCGAGTCGAGTGTAGCTGCAGAGATGTCGTCAAAGCTTCACAGGCAAGTCATTTTTTCCCCTAAAAATGTTTTGTTTCCTATTTAACATGCATGCACTGACACCCTCCCCTCCCACCCCACCAAATAGTCAATACAATGCAATTGGTTTGTTTAATTATCATATATTGAAATGGAATTCCAAAATAAACATGTATCAATTGTTGTCAGAGCAATAGAGAGATGTTTTTTTTCGAAAACATCTATTGATTTCAGATGTCATTTGGGCATAGCTTTATATAAAAAGATTAGTATGGTATACAAGTTTGTTATCAACACCATGCTCTGTATTTCATTCTTGAAATTGTATCTTTGTATATTTTATTAGAATAAAATTTTGGTATATGAATTGAATGCACAAAAAGGTTTTATAATACTTAAGCAAAATAATAATATCAGTTTGGACTATTGTATTTCCATCAATAATTATGGTGCACGTTCTTGCATGAAATATACTTTTTAAAAAGGCCTGCCACGCCCTTGATGAATTGTTGTTCTTGCACCTAGGCCTACCATCTCAATGGCCGGAAATGGCACTCGCAGTATAAACATAAAAAATATAGTCGTATTGAAATTGAAATCCCAGCACTAGCCATTACTGTTTGTCAGTTGGGGCTTTTGTTTTACCGGGCCATTTTTCCGCGTACAGTACCGATGTTTTTCATCATCTCAAGCATTATGAGGTAAACAAACATTCCGAGAATGTATGGGATATTTTTTCACAAAAGAATGTTTATAAGAAATTGGGAAAGGGCGGCATGGCAAAGAGTTCTAACAATTGTATTCGGATCTCGAGTTTGGAATGGGCAAACATTTCTGCGGTGTAGTCAGAAAGACCGCCTGAGATTCAACAGATGATAATAGATAAGAAATAGCATGATATCAAGACCTGAAGTCGATACAAGCTTGGAGACGAGTTCCAATCATAGTCCCGATTACGTAACATTATGCTCAATGCTACACCCTGAACTTAATTTGGACATCATAAGTTATAAAGATGCCGTCGTCAACAGAGGTGAATTTGATGGAGCTGGTGCAAAATTACCAGTGCCTATATGATAAAAGAGTGAAGGCATATAGAAATGGCAAAAGAGAGAAAAAAAACGCATGGGATGCGATATTGAAAGAGATGGGCATAAGCAGTGAAGAATGTCAGCGCATATACAATGTTAGGTGCACAGCATTCGCAAGTACTTCTACTTTTCTGGGAAAAAATACTTTTACGTCGACAGGAAACCACCCTTTCGTTGCCTAATCGTAATGGGCCAAGATTTCGTCTCTCCAGGAGAGATTAATCTACTTGTTACGGATTCAAAGGTTCGTCGCTCCCCAGCGAACTACTTGCCGTAAGCTTTCCTTGACAAAAAATAC
>NW_022749562.1:0-1898 GCF_011630105.1 Anneissia japonica
AATGGAAGTCACATCCCTATTAATCTTTTACTCCAGTAGAATTATATTTTGACTAATCTGTCTATGATCACGCAATAACCCATTTTCATGGTAATTATGTGAAATTAAGGTGCGTTTATTTAGTATTACATATATACATTTTACACCAAAAAATAAACACCTCAATCGAAAAAATGCCCCAACAAAATCCCCTGTCAACAATAAACGTCTAAAGGCCAACTCAGACAGCGTCGGCCGACGCAGCCCGACCCGATTTATCGTCGGGGACAGTCTTAAGCCGTCGTGAGAAATATTAAACATGTTTAATATTCTACTACGCGACTGCCCCCCGACACACACCATCGCGTCTGCGTTCAACTCACACAGACCCGACAACAAATCGCGTCGGGCTGCGTCGGCCAACGCTGTCTGAGTTGGCCTTAAGTGCGTTTATTGAATGAATACAGTGTTTTAAATGTACAGTAATTCAATGTGTTATTTAAATGGTAGTTTTCTAGATTTTAAAACTTACTTGTAATGACTGTTGAGTACTGTATACAGTATATATTTCACTTAATCAATAGGCAAGGATGTTATTGCTATTAATTAATTATAAAACAAAATCTGGTGTATTGTCTTATGTATTTCATAAATTATTATAACATAATGTATTGTATTGTACATTTTATTGTAAATTAAATTCATTCTAGTAAATGATCAGGAACCACATTATGCCTTAATTTCCATTGTCGTTTTTTTCCTTGTTCACACAAATCTTATTCACTCATCACACCAATGATGGCTCCAGAAACTTGCTGACAGGGGGTGGAACAAGACTGATAGGTGGTGCAAAGAGTCTGATAGGGGGTTTCCGAACTAAAGGGACGTCTAACGCCTTGGCCAAGGAACAAAATCCCTGGTGGGGGTTTATGGGGAGAGATTTTATGATTTAGGATGGCCCAAGTTTAGGGATCGACAATCACAATAACTTTAGATAGGCAATAAATATCTTCAGTCAGACAACCTCACCGTGGCGTCAGACAACAGCGGTAAAGGCTTGTCTGTCAGGAAGCCCCACTGACGTTACCACTGCATCACACATTCACCCCACCTGACGCTTGACACCACACAACTGTATTTTCACATAGACTCATAAAGAACAACAAATAACACATCATCTGTTTTCCCAAACTGCTCATGATGAGCAATTTACTTTATACTCTAAGAACAAAATATTCTACAAAGTTAAATAATCGATGACATTTCTACAATATGCAACATAAACCTGTATATGTCTTAAATATGTCAAGGGAGTCTGGATGGAGGCTAATTGGAGGCAAAACAGAAACATTCGAGTCCTCATCAGTCATGTGATCACTTACAACAAAAAAAAGTCCAATTTACAATCACAATATTTTGTTGTGTTACTTACAAAAGTATTTCCATCCATAATGCTTTACATAACAATTTTTGGCTCTACAAATGCAGGTTACACAAACCTCAAATAACATTTATACAAAAATGGTTTGATCTGAACATTCGAAACAACAACGCTACACACAACGTTTGTGCACGTAGGTAGCAACACAACGATGCATTAACAAAATCCGAGCCCATTGTCTTTCAACAAGCAATAATTAGATTTATGACTGAAATAATAAATATCAGCTGAGGATAAACAGTTCAAAGTTCATTAAACCAACTTAAGCTGTCTAGACTATCAAACTGTTGTATGCCCATATTTAGTCATGATGTGCCTATATATGGTCATGATGTGATGTCATCATGACCCTATTTAAGCATGTCACATATTTTTTTAAAATATAATTTGATAGCCTCCACAGGACTTTGAGCACAAGGTATCATCTACAATAAAAATATGATAAATATTGTCACCCTGAAATGAGGGGGGGGGGGGG
>NW_022749563.1:0-1778 GCF_011630105.1 Anneissia japonica
CAATATGATAGAAATGGAGAAAATTTGATTATCTATCTTAGTGATATCATAACAAATACATAGATTGGAAACGTGGGATTGACGGTAACAAAAATTACGACGACGAACTTTGATGAGGAGGTATTGATGAAGAATATGTAACATTAAAAAGTGTATGCAGTCTCCACAACCAAGTACGTCGTCGTAATTTTTGTTACCTTCAATCCCACGTTTCCGATCTATGTATTTGTTATGATATCACTAAGATAGATAATCAAATTTTCTCCATTTCTATCATATTGACAGTGGACTAGAATTACTGTCGTTGGTTTTACTAACATGTTTAAGGGCAAATTTAGACAACACTGGGTTGAAATTTTACATATTTAGTGTTATTATTGTACTTTGTATACTAGGCTCCTAAGCCTCAACTAGTGGAGTAAATATGCTCAAACAAACTGACACCATTCAAATAATTTAATTCTCGAACTCTAAATAATATGGTAATAAAGAGGGCTTAGTTCCCACGTTTGCCATCATTACTATGTTTGCCATTCATCACTACAACTGAAATCAACAATAAATTCACCACAAATAGATGAGATAGTAAAAAATGATTATGTCTGATTCTATTTAATTCGTTATTAATAATATTTAAGCCTGTAAAATGAAAAGAGAGCAAGTATATATTGTAGTTTAAAATGTCAACTGTTCATAGTAGGGCCTAGGCTTAAATTAAATGACCAATCAGAACGTGTTATTTTTTTTTCTTGTATTGCATTTTACGAGAAGTACCAATACTGAGTACGATGGTATGGCTACATGATGAATATGTAACATTAAAAAGTGTATGCTGTCTCCACAACCAAGTTCGTCATCGTAATTTTTGTTACCGTCAATCCCACGTTTCCGATCTTTGTATTTGTTATAATATCACTACGATAGAAATAATCAAATTTTCTCCATTTCTATCATATTTACAGTGGACTAGAATTACTGTCGTTGGTTTTACTAACATGTTGAAGGGCAAATTTAGACAACACAGGGTTGAAGTTTTACATATTTAGTGTTATTATTGTACTTTGTATACTAGGCTCCTAAGGCTCAACTAGTGGAGTAAATATACTCAAACTGACACCATTCAAATAAATTAATTCTCGAACTCTAAATAATATGGTAATAAAGAGGACTTAATTCCCACGTTTGCCATCATCAACTCTGTGGTCCTGATCGCAAGATTCACCATTGTATGTTTATTTACTTATATATTTATTTATTTACTTATTTAATTTTATTTATATTTATTTATTTACTTATTTATTTATATCCCTTTCTTTCACTTTTGACGGCGACATATGAGTGCTGTACAACACATTGTACGACTATACTCAACTGAGGTTATTCACAGTAACGGAAGATGATGATGATGATGATCATTACTATGTTTGCCATTCATCACTACGACTAAAATCAACAATAAATTCACCACAAAAAGATGAGATAGTAAAACAATTATTATCTGCTTCTATTTAATTCGTTATTAATAATAAGCTTGTAAAATAAAAAGAGAGAAAGTATATATTGTAGTTGTAAAATGTATGAAACTGTTAGTAGCGCCTATCAAATTGGGCCTATGCCTTAAATTAAACGATCAATCAGAACGTGTTATTTTTGCTTGTATTGCACTTTATGAGAAGTACCAATACTTAGTACGATGGTATGGCTAACACAATACGATATTTGAAACGCGTCTATTTGTTGATAAAACGTGTTTGTTATAAGGAAATATTGTGTAATTA
>NW_022749564.1:0-438 GCF_011630105.1 Anneissia japonica
CCTAAGCTATAATTCTGAAACCTTGCTTGAAGGAATCTAATTAAACATTCATTAAACATAAAACACTACAAGACTATAATATTAAATCTAATTAAACATTTGTTTCTTAAGCATTTTTAATTGAATTTTCTTTATACTTTTTGATGTTTAGAAATAAGGTAACTTGGGCCTAGCCTACTTAGGCTAAGGCCTACCAAGGTAGGCTATGCCTAGCCAAGGCCTTTTAGGCGGCCCCACTTAGGACCTAAATTAGTCTATGCCTTCGGCTAGCTAGGCCTAGTAGCCTAGACCTAGTGTTAAGTCAGATTTAGCTATATGTATTAACTGCCCCTGTTTGTAGAATAGGCCTGTGTTAAAGCATAGACCAAGATACTCTATGCAGACCACAAGTTTGTGGTGATTGTAATTCTAGATTACAGACAGTGAACTTAGCTATCT
>NW_022749564.1:464-818 GCF_011630105.1 Anneissia japonica
GTTTGCCATTCTCACTTAGCAACAGACTTTCTTATCTTGTTTTGGAATAGTCACCAAAACAGTGTATCAGTTCAGTTCATGGATTCAATGCAACAGGTTCTGGAGAAGAAACTGATGTAAGTTTATATTGAATTATGTTCTAGGATTATAGTTTATAAATAAGATTAAATTAGTACTCTCATTTAGTACATAATCATCATTATTAGCAGTTTATAGATGCTGTTGACCAGTATGATATAATCAGGGACCTGATACTGTATAATAATTGCAGTATATTATGTCACTGTAATGACTATTTATAATAATCACCCCTTAGATATGAATTACCTTTAATTTATATGTTTATATTTTCTA
>NW_022749565.1:0-657 GCF_011630105.1 Anneissia japonica
GTGCAATAAAATTGTGTTACGATTGATTTCAAATGAGCATAATATATTATCTGTGAACGGTCTAGGGCCATGAAACCTTTCATTCTAAGACAACTTTTTGTGCTGATTGCAGTTATGCAGTTTGTTAAAGGGATAAATTTTTTAATTAGTAAGATATTTTGCCCCAAAAATGGCCCATGTGCAAGATTGTGCAATAAAATTGTGTTTACTATATTATTGATTTCAAATGAGCATGATATTATCCATGTACTGTCTAGACAGCCATGAAACCCTTCCATTCTAGGACAAGTTTTTGTGCTGATTTCAGGTATGCAGTCTGTTAAAGGGATGCATTGTTTAATTAGTAAGATATTTTGCCTCAAAAATGGCCCAAGTGCTAAAATTGCGCAATAACATTGTGCGACTAATATTGATATATTTCAAGCATAACATTAACAGTGTTCTGTTTAGAACCATGAAACCTATATTCTAGTACACATTTGTATGCTTATTTAATTCATGACGTCTGTTAAGGGACAGAGTGTTTAGTTAGTATGATATTTTGCACCAAAAAATGGCTCAAGTGCAAGAATTGCATAGTAACATATATTTTAAATATGAGCACAATATTATCAGTGTACTAATGCCTATAGCCATAAAACCTTTAATTCTAGAAAA
>NW_022749566.1:0-619 GCF_011630105.1 Anneissia japonica
ATTTTATCTGGTCCAATACCCCTAACCATACAACTAACCGTTTTAAAATTTATCTTTTTTGAATTTTGATAATTTAGAGTGAAGCCTTTAACTTTACAAACCGTCTTTCCCGAGTCAAGCTTATACGCATAATTTTTAGGACCACCAGATACAAAGCACGTAATAAATTTTCCTTCATTAGGCCCTATCTCATTGGTTAGTTCACCCAAATAATCACCAATTGGAGGTTGCCATTCACCCGGGTTAGTAGTGTTAGAAACAAAAACGCAAGAATCGGTGTCATAGTAAAGTACACGATCCTGTAACTTTTCTAGCAAATCGTATAACTTAAGTCTAGCGGTAGCGGTTGTGAAAGCGGCGATAACAACGTTCACTTTCCTATTTACAGTAACGCTTTGTTCTTCACTCTCGTATTTCAATTCAGCTAAATTATCATTTATTAAGTTTATATCGCTCACAATAACTTCGGGATTGGAAAGTAAATCATACACTTCGTTAGGGTCACTGCTGAATTTGGTTTTAGTTTGATTTTCTCTTTGGCCAAACTTTCCCCCAAAAGAATTCAACATAAGTTTGGCGAAGGATCGTAATCCTGGGTTGTAAGCAATACTAACCTTAT
>NW_022749567.1:0-731 GCF_011630105.1 Anneissia japonica
TTTATAAAAAAAAAACAGTCTAAAGAAGATTCTTTAAAACATTTCTTAAACTATAGACTTTATAAGCAATTTTCGTTATTTTGTTTACTTTTGTTAGCCACCAAAAATGTAGTGGGAATTTTTGCAAAAGTAATTTAGACAGTAATTTATTGTATTTTTACAGAAATTATTTTTAATAAATTTAAAATTGTAATTCTACATTATTAACGGTTGACAAGCTTATTATTTACCTGTGATTCTACGTTACGGTTGACGACCGGAATTCATATTGACAATAATTTACAGTATTTTTACAGGAATTACTTATTTACGGTACCTGTGATTTTACATTACGGTTGACGAACGACATTTAACATTGACCGTAATTTACCGTATTATTAAGGAATTAATTATTCACCGTACTGTGATTCTACATTACGGTTGACGACCGGCATTGAGATTGACAGTAATTTTCCGTATTTTGACAGGGAATAATTATGAACGGTAAACGTGATTCTACATACGTTTGACGACTGGCGTGATTGGCAGTATTTTGACGGTATTTTTACAGGAATAAATTAATAACGGTCCTGTGATTCTACATTACGGTTGACGACTGGCGTCCTGATTGCCAGTATTTTGACGGTATTTTTACAGGAATAAATTATTAACGGTCCTGTGATTTTACATTACGGTTGACGACTGGCGTCCTGATTGCCAGTATTTTGACGGTATTTTTACAGGAATAAATT
>NW_022749568.1:0-859 GCF_011630105.1 Anneissia japonica
TCATTATTACATGTAAATACAGTTTTAGTACAGCAATCTCTAAGTAGCTTCCTTAGCGAATTTTTCACAAGAAGCGCATGTTCCCATTGTTAACTGAAATCCATTAGAGTGTCTACTTGATTGAAATGGTATAGGGCCTATGTTAAACGTTTTAATACTGGTTTCTTTCATTAGAATTACCATAGAGTTACAATAGCTCTATCTAATTAACGTACTGTAAAGCTCATGAACTCTAAAATGCTGTTATAAATATTTCTCTGTATTGTCAGGGATCGCACGCACGTTTTTGTTTGATATTAAAAGTTTGTTAAACTATATTGTTTACGTTTGTTAAGGTGATCATACTTCATGAATGCCTTTTAGATTTACTTCACTGAAGATAGTTCGATGATTGTTCTCTATTATTTTGTCAATTCAGTATACTCTATTTTAAAGCGGAAATTAACCGAATTACAAAATGTTTTGTTTGGTTGTGGAATGTCTGCGGCCGAGTTTCGAAAAGACAAAAAGTGAATTTAGTGCGACAACCAAAATGAAATATTGTGATGCATAGGCCTATATATATTTCATAATCGATAAGTAGGTTTGTTTTTTTCCCCCAGAGGTCTCGTACAAAGCCTTTCATTTCAATAGGCTCATTCACTTAACACTAAACTGCATCTTTCATTAACGATGTCGTTATTGTTTTTTGGGTTTTTTTTTTGCTTATACCAATCAATCCTTTTACACAAATTACGTTTTTTTGTATCAAGTGGCATCAACCCATGCATAAATTATTGTTGTAAAGTTCATTCATTATCTATGTTGATATTGAAACGTTCATTTCTTTCTATTTTTATTCTACACTTTGACAATAATT
>NW_022749569.1:0-2206 GCF_011630105.1 Anneissia japonica
GTTCAAATAAATAAAACAGAAAATAATGATGCGGAAACGTTGAGTCAGACAGTAGAACACAATATAATTTATTCAGGAAACGAATATTTCGTCTTGTCCTCAAGAATTCATCAGCGTAACTGATTACAAAAGTTGGCAAATACTAGATCCAATATAAATCAATACACAGTCGGCGATAAATAAAGGAGTTTATCTCATTTAATCAGCCTCCTTTATATAAAACAGCGTAATATGTATCTGACGTTGACTGTCGGGCATATCATATTAAACATGTGGGGATGGGTTGCCCAGCCGACCAGGACCCTCCTCCCCTAAATTTGTCAATTTTTTTTTTAATAGAGATAAAATCTGAATAAGTTTGAATGAGTGCCATTTCCGGGCATCTAGAGGTGCAATAATCATAATTTGCTTTGCGACTCTCAGTATGAATAGACTATTGGTCCATAGTTAGTCATTTGCGACGCCCGTGAGGGAATGGGTGTCTAAAGCTACGTTCACATCAAGCCTAGACTCTAGAAAGCGTTTATCCGGCCCAGCCTAGGGGCCCTAGACTAGCTAAGCTAGTAAAAAAACACGACAGCAGCAGTTGCTAACCAAGTTGCGCATTTCCTGCGGACAGACGACAGACCCCACGGCACTAGCCTAGTGATAGTAGAGGGGTGAGGTGAGGGCCTATCGTCTGTCTGTTGGGCCGGAACACGCACGCGAGGCCTTTTTTTTTTTAATCAACATATTTAATCAACATATATTTGTATTTCAAATGGTTGTTTTTCCATCTTTTTTCCCTTGAAAATCTCAGGATTTCTTGCAAATATGTTTACTGGTACAACAAAAACATTTTTTTTTAAATATAAATTTGTTTGCATTATGACTTTTTATATGTGTCCCTAACCATCGATTTACTTGTGAACATCGGTAAAATGGGGGGCAGAGGTCTCAAAAATAAAACCTCCCTCCCTCATCAGTCTTTTTTTTTCGATACTTTGATTTGATAGGGTGATAAACAAATAATTTTTATGAGGCCTAACCTGGCAGATAAACACTACAACAAGGATACCAGCCGAGAAAAAATTATGTGTGGGAGGGAAATATATAATGCTTATATCAGGCGTAGTCTGAGATTTAACTTGGCCTGGTCATTACTAGGCTCTATGAAAGGAACATGTTTTGGCAGAGTCTACTCTCAATGTATCATCATAAAAATTATAAATAGAGTAGCTTAATACTGAATAACAAATTGTAGCTATTGAAACAGTGGATGAACAATGCAAATTATAAATTACATATCCAAATTATTTATACAAGTAACAATAATTGATAAAATTAATAATTTTATTTTATTTATCATTGTTTAGCCAGCTCATAGTTTGCTGAACAAATTATACTGACTAGTAATAAAATTTACACAAGAGCAGTACAATATTTTAGCAATTTAAAAAAAAATTCAAACAGACTCCAACTCATTGAAAAACTGAAAGAGAAACAATGAATTATTTTTTTGAGAAATAATAATTAATTATAAAAACCTTATAGGCATGCAAACTTTATGACTATGTGATGCAGTATTTGAAAAATATTTTAATGTTAATTACAATTTACTATAAACAGAATTTTTTTAATTTTGTTTCAGAAGTACTGGAAACTTATCGATAGATGATGAAACAATGCGAACACCTACTGCATAACATTGAAGTCGCAGTAGTGGATGGTGAAATAGTTGCTGATAAAGTAGAGGGAACCCCACAAAAGAGGAAAATTCCCCCAAGTATACCACTAAAAAGGAAAATGGTGAAAACCAAATATATGAATTCTAAAATAATGAAGTATTTGACAGCAAAGAAGGAAAAAGATCTATTGGCCAGCTTTTTTGAGTCTATAAAACAAACTGTGCACAGACTTCCCAAGGCCAAACAAGTGAAAAATTAGTAATATTTCATTTTATTTCTTAGGCACGAGCGCCAAGGATATGCCAATAAGTGAACTTAATCGCTATCCTACATGGCATATCCATTAAACGACCGTAAAGCCTTCTCTTCTCTGAGGATGTACCAAGGTAATTCAACAGAACGACGCACATCTCCACTCTCGAACATAGTGCGTGCGTACAGTCCTTTGATCTTTACTGTGGCATCGACAATCCGCATAGAGCTATTAAACAACTAGAGTGCTGACAAGATGGCGCAGCAATGCAGAGTTATGTATGTGT
>NW_022749570.1:0-666 GCF_011630105.1 Anneissia japonica
TCGAGGGGGGTTCGCTGGAAAACAGGGGGGTTCGCTAGAAAAGGGGGGTTCGCCCGAACCATAAAAACCCCCCCTGGCTACGGGCCTGCATTGTTAATTTGGTACTTAACTACAATAACCAAAAACCAAGCGTTTTCTTATGAGCGAACTTTTAATTGTACCTTCCTCCTGATGAATTTAACTAGAAAATGTACCGTACTAAAGTTTACTCGAAAATTAAACAGGACAAAGGACAACCAGTGATCTACTCTAACCAATGGAAATAACGCGATAGAAAACTTCTTTGTCGGTGACACGCCTATCAATGATCAATTAAAGCGCAATAATCTATGACTCGATTAGAACAACCAAGCCACCAAGGCATAAACAACACTGTTTATGCTTAAACGTTGTTTAAATGCTTCTACTTTTTCTCGTAAGAAAATATTATACCGTCTTATCTCAAATAAATGTTTTCTAGTACAGTTTACTGTAACGTCCACTATGACCTTTTCTTTACTTTTATCAAATGTTCGAAACATAATTTATATATTCGTTCTTTGTTAATTTGTGTTTTGTGAGGATGCAATATCCAGCTGACCAGGGACGTAGCCAGGATTTTGAAAGGGGGGGGGGGAGCCGTTATGCGAATTACATATGACCCCGGCGGGGTCAAGGGGGCGAATC
>NW_022749571.1:0-2230 GCF_011630105.1 Anneissia japonica
TTGGCGCTCCGTATATTTGTTGAAAACAAACCGCGACCGAAACGAAGCGCGACCGAAATGATCTGGAATAGAACCAAGGAATAGAACAATTTCATAACCAATGGCAAAGAGTATTCAATTTATTCTTGATCACAAACATAATATCAAAATTCCATTGTTTATTTCAAGGTTTCCCCAGAACAGTGACCTAAGCAGAGGCATTGATGAAGGAGCAACAAATTGACATTCCATTTGATGAGATTGTGAAACGACTTAAAAAAGCCGCTGGGTCCATCCAGGTAGTGGACGAGTTTATAACTTATTATGGGGTCCACCGAAAGTTGAGGTAAAATACTATTTTTTGTGAATACCTACCAGCATAAGTTTAAATAATAAATCCGTTTTATTTTTAATACTGTATAAAAATTTACTTTTGAACATTTACAACATTGTCATCACAAAACAATTATACAATGATATATAGACATCAGTAAGCAGTTCTAAGGCGGGGAAAGAGAATTTAAGACCGGAAAGGGAATTTAATACAGAGGGATGATGATAAACCAGAAACTGTTTGGGCAAGGCTAGAAACGTACCAAAACCAAACCACACCTGTTACTGAATTCTATAGGTAAGTATTGTTTTCAACATGGTGACATGAGGAGAGGGAAAGGGGCTTCAGCACTAGGTAACTAGGTGCTAGCTGAGCAGGGCACGGTAGTCACAGGCTTATTACCTCTGTGGAAGCTATCTGAGCCCAGCATACTGACTCCGAGGTAACTGCATGTACATGGTAGTGATGGCTACATCTTAAACTTTCAGATGTTTAATATCTAGGTGCATTTTCATGGTTTGATCATAATGCAAAATAAAATGATTGCTTATGCATTAATCTTGTTTATTTTGCAGAAAACATAACTTATTGCAGTCATTTAGTGGAACAGAAACCAACAAGATCTGGCCTGAAGTCCACAAGTTCCTCAGCAAACACATACCACCAGTAAACTAAACATTTTGAAAAGTGAAAGGAGGTACCCTAGAATGGCCATGGCTAGGAGCCTAGAGGGTGGCCATAGAAAGCATAGATCATTTGTATAATTAAGATAATTTCTGTTTGTGTACTGTAAAATTGTGTACTAGCAAGTGAAACAAATTCTTCTGGTTCCTTTTTCCCTCACTGCTGTTCTTCTTCTTGTTCTTGTTACCAAAAACGTTAAAAGCGTCCAGCGTCGCCGGTTAAGTATGTGTTCTAAAGAACTTAAGGTTGTGAGTTTGAATTGCATCTTGGTATTCAATTTTTATTTTTCCAATTTTAAGAAATGTCATTTTTTTCAATTATAAGATATTTAAATTTTGTACAAATGAAGATTCTAAATACTTTTTATTTTTGTACAAATACACATCCTAATTATATTTAAAAATTTCTATCTTATTCTCTTCCAAAAAAACCCAATATAACGATTTGTGGCTGTACCATATTTAAGCGTGGAGAACGCGCAGACCGGTGAGCAGTCGTTCTTGTTTCAGTATATAAATGACAATTTTTTTTTTCTTATTTGGTTCAAAAAGAATATTTTAATATACTTCAAGAAAATCAGGACAAATTTGTGAATTAATATAATCAATAACTGCATACATCTATACAACAGGCAACATAATCACGAGTGAATTCATTAAGTGTATTTTAAAAGGTAGCTTCAGAAAGCAGTGTCGATTGTAGGCCAGCATGATTCCATTGAGACTGCATTGAGGCAGACTGCCACCGACAGTAAGCAAGCTAGCATCGCATTGTGCTCGAAGAGAGAACTGTAGATTCTCCGATAATCCTACTTCTCCGACTTATAACGGCGCTGCAAGTACAAATACAACCGTCTGGTATTCCTCTCCTTGTACGATTTTTTCTTAAAAATCTGCTGTTGGTTTGTCTCCTTAATATCTGAGACTACAGTGTTTCGCTTTTCTGTCTTTAATTTACGTTTTTCAAGTCAATTTTTTAATCCTTATTTTCACCATTGGCTAGGCCATGACTTACCATTTATGCTTGAGTGGTCACCATTGTCGGTGCCTATACAGTCCATGTTACAGCCTGCTATTGTTAGGCCTAGGCCTAGTTTTAACCCAGGTAACAATCCCACATGGGGCCCATATGCAAAATATCTGGGAAAAGTCTTATGGGCTACCCCATATTTTTCCTTTATGGGATCCGTCTGGGCAATCACATATGGGCCTTGCCCATGGTTTACCCATATGG
>NW_022749571.1:2598-5225 GCF_011630105.1 Anneissia japonica
CATATTTAATCCAAATGGAGCCCATGTGCCAAATATGTGGGCAGTTACATATGGGCATGCCTATATTTAATTTGCATGGGACCCATATGCCAAATAGCTGGGCATATAATTATGGGAATGGCCACATTTAATCCACATGGGTTTAATGTGTCAAATATCTGGGAAAATACATATTGGCATGCCCATGTTCAGTCTCCATGGGCACCACATGCCAAATAACTGGGCAGATAATTATGGGAATTCCCACATTAATCTACACGGAGCCCATGTGCCAAATATCTGGGAAAATAAATATGGACATGCTCTTGTTCAATCTACACGGGCCCAATATGCCGAATAACTGGGCGGATAATTATGGAAATAATACCCGCATTTACTCCACATGGGGCCCATGTGTTATTAGCTGGGGAAATACATGGGCTTAAGCTAGTGTTTAATTTACACATTTACATATGCCAAATAACAGGGAAGATAACTTTGGGAATGGCCACATTTAATCTACATGTGACCCATAAAATTAATATAAACATGTCCATGTGCAATCTACATGGGTCCAATATGCCAAATTCCCGTAGGGCCTAATGTGTCAAATATATAGGAAATAATATTTGCCATATGCCAAGTAACTGGCCGGCAGATAGCTGTAGGAATATGTTACGCCACATGGGGCCCATGTGCCAAATATCTGGGAAAATGCATGGCCATTCTTATATTCATTCTACGAGCCCCACATGCTACATACCTGGGCAGATAATTATGCCCTGGATTCCCCTCTGACCCACTGTTAATTATACTTTATTTTTAAGACGTTATACGTAGCAACAGTTTAAATGACATGAATGCTCCATTGCGGTACTTTTTATTTAATAAGTGTGTGCGCATGCTCAGTAGAAATACCAGTTTGAATGAAGCTAGCGATGATCAGAGCATCGGACTTAAGCCAATGAACTATCTGTCTTTGGCAGTTCCGGTGTCCTGTTTCAATTTTTGAATTCACAAACGAAGCGCCCATTCTAGTGCCGTCGTCTTGTAGCGAGTGTAAAGGAAGGAAGAAGGCCTAAGCAAATTTGACAAGTCACAGTGAAGTACAAAGTAAGTAATTTATACTTGTGTAGCCTAGCCTAGCTTAGGCCTAAGTTGTTGAATTCCCTAACTATACTACTGAACTGTACTGTGCTAGGCCTAATTCGCGGCCAAAACCATTGCATTCCCTGGCCCAGGGCCTAGGCCTAGGCCTTCTTGTTTAAGCGTATGCTGGCCTAGTTTCTTGAACTAGCGTTGGATCGCCAGTTAACTCTCTGGCTAGGGGCATAAGCCAAGGCATATCCTACGTTTTTTGTCTTATTATATTTTTCGCCGGTGTATAAGCTAGGCCCTGTCTACCTAACTAATGTCATTGTGTATAGCTAGGCCTAGACTTTGTGATGGAAGTTTAGTATAGCTATAGGGGACCTGGCTGGCAAGCCCTTCCCACCCCCAAGCCTAGGGGGCCTAGGCTGTCCATATATGAGTCCACATATACACCAGAACAGAACATAATGTCATTGTCAAAATATTGAATTCCAACATGATGGAGTGCATTACAATTCAAAGCTGTTTTCTGTTTCTCAAGCATAAAATACTACACTTTATTTAATGGAAGTGGATATATTTACGTCGTCGTAAACAAATCAATAAACGATATATTTACGTAAATGAAACAACGCATGCGCAGTCATACTTTAACAAACCTGCATTTTCAGCACTCGATATTAGCGTGGCCTCCCATGGCCGCGGTGATTCCCCCAAGTTCAGCATGGCACTTTAAATTAATTTATAATTTGGTTTTTATTTTTTTTATTAAAACGTAATTTAATTTTCTACAACAGCACAGTATGTAGTTTAATCACTAAATAAATTATTAAATCATTGTGTTAAATTTTCAAATAAAAGTGATACTGTACTGTATTATGAGCTGGATCAAAGATATAAGATATACATCTGTCTCTTATACACATCATGCAAGGTTTCCTTGCTAAAACTTAATTACCAGGAATGAAGACGATGTTCTTCTAGGCCTACCAGTATTGTTATATGATAGTCAATCATCACAAATTAAATAACACCCTAATGTTTTCATTCAAACACGTCGTCACTAACAAAAACAACATTGTTATATAGTCTTCAGAGGGGTCGAGCATCGAGCCCCAATCAATCACGAAGAACATACAGGAAGACCATGTTTGGTGAGCACATGATTCACTCTACAAAGTACTGTACGCTATGTGAAGCAAGAAGTAAACAACGAATAATCGTGTATTTTCCGTACGATATTGAATCACTACGAAAAAAGTGAAACCAGGGAGATGTAAAACATACATAAAATACTTCACCCTAGTAAGACAAAACAAATATTATTGTTTTATTCAAACATATTTTTCCAAGTAATCTGTTCACTAACAAAGCAACATTGGCATGATGTGCATGTGTCTACGAAGTATGGATACAGAACAAATGATTGAGTAAGATGATCATAACATTTCCAGCTCATAATACAGTATCAATTTTATTTGAAAATTTAACACTTGATTTAATAATTTATTTAGTGTTTAAACTACATACTGTGCTATTGTAGAAAATTAAATTAC
>NW_022749571.1:6542-8120 GCF_011630105.1 Anneissia japonica
CAGACTGTTTGCTGAATAAAAAAACTAAATTTTATCTTTATTTTTATTCTGCCCTCCTCCGATGATCTTTAGAAGAATAAGTACGCGAAACAAGGTATAAAGGAAGTCTCGCTACTGATGAAATAATATCCATGTAACATAACAATGTTTAGGATTACTGTGTGGATCTAAGCACTACATTGTTACTTTATTGTTCGTAAAACCCAATCTGTTTAGCTTCTATAAATATATATTGAATCATAGGATGATACTCTTATTAATAGTACTCAACACATCCTTAATAAAATCATATTTAAGACAATCAAAGTGTTTAATACTGTAAAACCAGCTAAACTTTCATGTGCAAAAAAATTTCACAAATACTGTACCATACAGAATTTATTAATATCGTATGTTAATGAGGATTGTAATTATCATGTAATTATTAGCTGTGTCTGGCCAGTTAAACCCTAGCAGATAGGCAGGTTTATGCCTGGGCTTTTCTAGCCTAGAACTCATGATACGATATTGTCATCATAGATGATCTATTATGTATGGTGTTCATCTCATGAATAAATTTAGGTGTTAAGGCACATAGAAAGAATTATTAGAATAATACTCCTTTAAAAAAAATGTGATGAGGGTTGGTTTTTTTTATAACCGCATCAATATTTCCAAATAGTTAATGTGCGCAGGAGTGATAATCTAACAATTTTTTTCATATGCGCCCCTATCAATTTGCAGTTTCATGTCACAAAAGTTTCTTGTTTTACATTAGTTGTAATGCTGTAATTTAACCACTTTTAAATTTTTTGTGCACTAAGCCTCTTAGTTTTTACAGCCAGGCTGAAGACTGAGTGGTTAATTCTAGGCAAATAATATGTGTTGCATTTATCTGTGATGCAATTGTGGAAGTGCTTAGCAATTAGCGTAAAACATGTCACATTTTGTGATGCGATACTGGGTAAATCGAACGCTGAAGCCCAGTAAAAATACTTTATCGTAATTAAAATTAGATCTTCTTATTCACATTCACTTCACACTTCTAATGTATAATAAATGTAATAATTTGTCATAATTGTGCTGTGATGATTGTGCGTAATCCCAAAGTTGTTAGGAGACATGTCACTTATATCAATAGTTCAGACTTAAAGTGAATTTGCACAAAAACCAAAGTCAATGAAAACACTAATTTTCAAAATTTTATTTGTGTTGCATGTCTTTTTTTTCATTTGATAAATCTAAGTGAGTAAATCTAAAATGCTATTATTTTTAGACCTGTCTTCTTTTTTTTCTCAGGGCCAGTTTGCAGAATTCTGAAATGCGACGATGCAACTAGATGTGAAAAAAAGGAAGCGATTGAATACTTTCTTAATAACCTTTGTGAAAAGTATGAGGGAAAAAGGCATTTGTACTTCTGTTACTATGATTCATGGTGAAACTATTGACGATTCTTATTGATACACTCTTGCATGGACCCTATCAATTTGAGGATATTCATAATCTGTAAAAACGTTAAATATGTGATATTCCCAATGCGATCAAAATGATGGAATATTCTTACTTTCCAAGGAGCTGGAGAAATTGAATTGTATACTG
>NW_022749571.1:8624-10309 GCF_011630105.1 Anneissia japonica
TGCATGTGGGTTACATATGGGCCCCAAATGGGTTATATCTGGGCTATGGGCTAAATCAGATGGGCCCCACATGGATCTTGGGTGCAGAATCCGGAGGTTTCCTCAAGGATAGCACATATGGTACCCATGTGGGTAAGAAAATATAGGTCCCATATGGGAAACCTATATGCCACCCACATACAATTTAATGTGGGTTCCATGTGGGCCCCAAATGGGTTATATCTGGGCTATGTGGGCTAAATGATATGGGTCCCACATGGAACTTGGGTGCAGAATCCGGAGGTTTCCTCAAGGATTGCACATATGGTACCCATATAGATCTGCATATGGGCACCATATGGGTCCCTTATGGGCTTGTTACCTGGGAAGCCTTCTCTAGGACATAGTCGTGCTAGTCAGCCTATCACATACAGTAGGAATATGTTGCTTTCTTTAAATTCCAACTGTAAAGCTAGAGTATCAGCTACTGCCTTTAAAAATCTGAAGGAGTTTGATATTTTACGCCCTAGGCGTGGTTGCCGTGCAGGTAGACAGATTAAGTCAAAGGTCATAACAACATCACCTGTTCGTTCACATTCCTCATCTTCTAGACCTTGTCATTACAAATAATCCTAACCTTGTGAAACTTTCACTGGTTCATGAATATCCCTTGTCTGATCATTTCTTTCTTCACGTTACTCTCGATGCGCGCAAACCAGCACCTGCCAAGAAAGTTGTGACTTTTAGAAAATTTAACAACATTGACATCAATATTCTCGATCGGAGAATTGCGCATTCTCTCTCTCTAATTTTAGTGATGACATGGATGTGAACAACGCAATAACCCAGTACAACAATACACTTACTTTACTTAGAGATGAACTGGCCCCATTAAAATCTAATCATGCATCCCCTGCTTGGTTCACCAATAATTGTAGGATAGCTAAACAAGCAAGACGTAAAGCTGAGCGGAAATGACTGAAATCTCAAGATCATTGTGATTTCGCCGAGTATAAGATTCAATGCAATATTTACCACCGTACGCTTGCAGATTCTCTGGTTTCTTGCCTCCAGTCTAAGATCGACGGATGTGGACATGATCAGAGAGCTCTGTTCAAACTTGCCAACAAGCTACTTGGTAGGACAACCGTGGCAAATTTACCACCATCATCCAGTAAGCTTCAGTTGGCTACTGACTTTAACACATTTTTCGTTGATAAAATCAAACGTCTGCGTCAGAGTATCTCTATCAAATCTGAAGTTTCATCTTTCACGGCTGCATCTCATCCCTCATGTCATATTACCAAACTTGAAAGCTTTGAGACAGTCAGTGAAGACACGGTTGCAAAACTTCTTATATCTATGGCACCAAAATCTTGTGATTTGGATCCTTTCCCTACCAAGATTGTTCGTAAACTCAAATGTGCTGTCTCATTATTTCGTTCTCTTGTCAATTCGTCCCTATCCTCCGGCATTTTTCCTGACTCTTTAAAGATTGGTATTATCACGCCCCTCTTGAAAAAATCAACATTGGATCCTCATTCATTTATCAATTATCGGCCAGTTACTAATATCCCTTTTGTAGGCAAGATCATTGAGAAAGTTGTCTGTTCAATTCTTGTTAAGTTTTTAAATTCCAATAATTTATTTGATTCTTACCAGTCAGCCTTTAGAAAAGCACACAGTACGGAATCTGCTGTAATGAA
>NW_022749571.1:10326-11016 GCF_011630105.1 Anneissia japonica
AATGATATTTTGCAGGCCCTTGACAACGGATATTGTACATTATCAGTGTACCTCGATTTGTCCGCCGCGTTTGATACCATCGATCACAGTATCCTCATTGATCGACTTTCAGCTTTAGGGGTTTCTGGTACAGTATTAACATGGTTCAACTTTTACATAAAATCTAGACAACAGTCTGTTAGAGTGGAATCAGCCATTTCAGTTCCAGTCCCAGTGAATGTTGGTGTTACTCAAGGTTCTACCTTGGGGCCCATTTTGTTCCTTATTTACGTACGTCCTCTTGGTGACATCATTCAGAAACACGGTATTAAATATCACATTTATGCCGACAACACGCAATTGTACACATCTTTTAGTCCGGAGGCTGCCGCAGAGACAGTTTGCAACTTAGAAGGTTGTATTGATGATGTTCATAGATGGCTGTCTATCAATATGTTTGCTGCAATACAGACAAGACAGAAGTGCTGTATATAAAGCCTAAACGGCGTCTAAATGTACCCATCATTGAAAACGTCCACGTGGGAGACACCTACATCATTCCATCTTCTGAGGTGCGACATATCGGTGTAACGTTTGACTCCACACTATCCATGATTAGACATATTACAAACACATGCAGAGTAGTATCCTTCCATCTCCGCAACATCAAGGCAGTTAGGCGTTTTTTAAATGAAGATGCTACGTCAAAAC
>NW_022749571.1:11154-29487 GCF_011630105.1 Anneissia japonica
CCTTTACGGAATACCATTAACATCAATTAGAAAGCTGCAGCTATTGATGAACATCGCTGCTCGTCTTGTCACTGGGACACCTAAATTCCATCACATCACCCCTACTCTTCGTCGTCTTCATTGGTTGCTAGTGAAACAGCGTATTGAATTCAAAGTACTTTTATATGTTTACAAATCAATTCACAAGTTATCAACACAATACATTTCCGAATTAATTAAGGTTCGTTCTGCAACTTGCACTTGTTCCCTCTGGTCAACAACTGACTCAACCAATCTTTATTGTCCATCCTTTTGGTTAAAGTCTTGTGGGGAGCGATCGTTTATGGTTGCTGGGCTCAAGTTTTGGAACTTGTTACCTTTATTTATTCGTGAGTCATCTTCTGTCACCATTTTCAAAGAACGACTTAAGACCCATTTATTCTCGTCCCTTTAATTTATTTTTTTTCTATTTCCATGCCAGCTAGCTTTTATAGCTTTAACTAGGATAGGAGGCGCCCGAATCCGAGATGGCCGAGACTCAACAGGTGCTGACTGTAGTTCAATTAGATTGAACCCTAGCCAGCGATGAGGGCGTATCCCCATACTTCGGTTTGGGTGCTGGCATGCTATTCAAATTTCACTTCTTTTTATTTTGTGGTTTTGGTTTCCGTTCCATCTTTACACTTGCCTGATAGTGCTTAGAGACTTTTGTATTTTGCGCTCTATAAATTAATAACCATTAACCATTGAATCATGATGGTCATGCGAGTTGTCTTTTTTAGTACAGTTTAGGTTAGTTAAGGTGTAGTTCTACAATAGAGTATTGCTTTTATAAATTAATGAGTGAAGTTTTTTATTTGAAGTTATCTAAATCATGAATTATTTTAACATTATTTCTTAGAATATTGTTAGATCATGAGGATGAAATTACCATTACAGTACTTGTTTGAAAATATTATTGTGAAATCAAATTTTTGGTATTATTATCTACTATTGTTAATCATGTTTCATAATAATTTATCCCTAATCAAGTTGTAATATTTTTAAGTAATTGATTATCAAGGAACTAAGTATGTGTTCCATATTTTAAGAGGGCACAGCTGAATTAAAGGCACCTTCTACAATCAACATACTGATAAAAATCAAGTTGTTTTTTTTATAAAGTAATGTGCATTATATACAAGGACAGATGAAGCTGCAATATGAAACTTGTATTTTTATTTTAAAGAAGTAATTAAAAACACTTTGAAAATTAATTATGCTAAATTTAATTGTCAGTAAATAAAAGGTAAAACAGATCATGTTAAAACAAATGAATTTGCTTATTTTCAAAAGGAAATTTCAGTATGCCACAGTATATATGGCTCTGATGAGGTTATCAAGATTGGCAAATAAGAGTATCGTCATTGTAAATTTTTCTATTATAGATTGTGATAAATAAACACCTGAATACATAACAATACTGTTTCATTTTTATTATTTTCATCTATGATGGTTTTTTGACACGTTATAGCACTTTCCTAACGATCTGATTAACATCACTAAGCTGTATTTGAGGTTGCAGGTTGCTTGGGGAGCCTGAAAATTACTGATAAAAAATATGCTCCAACTGTTACCTCCTAATACCACATTTTACCCTTTCACTTCATCATCGAACACTCCCACCAGTGCAACGTCCGGTGGCCGACGAATCCAACTCCACTCCCAGTGAACGTTAGACAACGTGATGCCATGTGTTTGTCGGTGGCAGTCTGAACAGGTTGTCATTAAAATTGATCTGTTGTGCCTGTGTTGTGACATTGCATTCTCCAGAATCGTGTCGGCTGACAACTATCGTGCGCAATGGGTGCCCAGCTTAATACCAAGCGCTGATTCTCATTTCAGGCAGTTTATGGAATAGTGCTCTGAAGGGAGCTGAGGATGTGTTTTTTTAAGTGTTTGAATCCAATGACCAGGGGTATTATTGTAAAGCTCTGTACAAATTTAGCATTTTTAAGTTAGTCATATTTAATACAAAGTGCTTTTTACCTGGTTTCTTGCAGCTTTGCATAATAAATACAACAGTAGCAAATCCAGCACATATAAACCAAATGGGACAAGTATAGAGATTGTGTATGGAACTGGAAGCATGAAGGGATTCTTAAGCACAGACAGTGTTGCAGTAAGTACATTTCTAACTATTTTTTTGTTTTTTGTTTGGGAGAGCAATTTACTGGAACAGCTATATATCATCATCAGCTATTGTTGGTCCATTGCTGGACGGAAGCCTCAACATGTTGGACACCAAATCATTCTCTCTTTTGCTATGGTGCACCAATACACTTTTCCCTAATACCTATCGATCTGATCTCTCCAATTTTTACTCTGTGCTGTGTGGTAATATATTACCATGACGCTTTTTATACCATATTTTAATACAAAACAAGAAAGGCAGTGTATATTTAGCTGTTAACACAGCATTTTTTGTTATGATATTCAGGGGCACATTCCAAACACTAAAGCCGCAATCGCACTGGATTTAAAATAGGGAAATTTTTACCGAGACTGTGAGTAACATTCCAATGGGTAAACTTCCTGTCGTTCGCACTGGGATTTATCGACGTGGTTAATTTTACCACAGGCCATGGTGAAACTAACCATTCGTACAGATTCAACTATTGGGGGCGCTAAATCATGACGTTCACTTCCGGTATGTGTGGCAAAACAATTAACGAAAGCGCGCGCGCACGGCATTTCGACAGGCTAGGCATGTTGTATTTGTTGATAATCGCGATGGATTGTCTCACCAAGACCTAGCACATTTATTATTAATGCTCCATATAAATCGACCATTGAAACAAACCGAGTAAACAAGTGAAAAAAATGACAAAATTACTCAAAATCAAGACACTAGCAAACACGCGCGAAATTAATCAAGATGTTTGTGTGTGACGTTTTATTCCAGGTCACAGCTCAAATTGCCTGACAGCCTGAGGAAGGTCATTCACTGTGATGACTTGGGAAGTTTACCCGACTCGCGCTGTTTGCATTGGACTTTCCTGCTAGGTAAAACTAACCTGGTCAGTTTTCCTGGGCAAGCGGGACTTGGTTAAATTAACCGCGCGGCTTGGGTAAGTTTCCTGTCAGGTAAACTTCCTGTGCTGTTCGCACTGGTAAAACTAGCCAACGTGTTGGTTAGTTTTACCAAAAAAAGTCCAGTGCGATTGTGGCTTAAAATATGAAATTATGCTTAATAGCTAGTGCAATACATATTTTTTAAAAATCCACTAATTAGAAATAGAACAAAGTATTAAAGTTGCAACTGATATTTATTTTTGTTTTACACAAAATTTACACAAAAATAATTTCAAGACACAGTATTATTAGGCTTATGTATCAAATGTGATTGCCTTAAACAACCCAAAACCTAATTTTGTTATTTTGTATATATGGAAGTTCTCTGTAGTTGAATTAAAATTTTAAAATGTGAATATTACATGTGTATATTATATATTTATATATTTTCTTAAATATACTGTGCTAATATGTGCTTTTTAAATAATTTTGTAGCTCAATGCATGTTTAAAAAAACTATAGAAATATTTAGTACTGTACTGACATAGTTACAGAGATAAAGATTATAGAGGGCTCACTCCATCCATATTCCATAAAAGCACATGATTGAATTTAATTTAATGTAAGTGTAATCTTATCCAATATATTGATAGATTGGAAGCATTGTTGCCAAGAATCAAACTTTTGCAGAAGCAACACAAGAACCAGGAATGACGTTTGTTGCTGCCAAATTTGATGGAATTCTTGGCATGGGGTACAGTGAGATTGCAGTGGACGGTGTCCAAACAGTCTTTGATACGTTTGTAGAGCAGAAGGTCGTTGATAAACCAATATTCTCTTTCTATTTAGATCGGTAAGGAATTGAATAATGTATTGTTTGAAGGTTTGCATGGCGAAGTAACAATAATATTATTAATGCTTGCAGTACACCACGTACAGTACATAATTAATTCTGAAAGAACTTTTGTCTTTGTGTTCTAGAAATACCAGTGATAGCACCGGAGGAGAGCTTATTCTTGGTGGGTCAGATCCAAAATACTACAAGGGAAGTTTCTCTTATGAAAAGGTGACACGTAAGGGTTATTGGCAGTTCAATATGGACAGGCGAGTGGTGTTTTTTTTTGGGATTTTTTAAAAATCTTTATTAGGGTCATCCCACCTTTATTCATCAAAAAGACAAATTATTATATATGAATAACATTTTGGTAATTTTGCTTGAAAAATTGAAATACACAATCATCTATAATGCAATATGGCACTATTTTTACATTGCCACATTGCACAATCATCTATAATGCAAAATGGCAATGTTTAAATACTGGATAAATTTTAGCATTTCTTTTCAAAATATTTTCTAATATGTATTTTTATTATAAAAAGTTGTAAAACTGAGGTGTAACGCCATTTGTTAAGATATTTTAGTAAATACAAAATGTTCCTAATGAAAAAAGATGGTCAATGTAAACATTTACTGTACCAAGTAAAATATTTTTAAAATTTTGCTTCAATACCATAATTAAAAGGCTAAAATTATTAATTTGCATATTTTTTACAGTATTAATTTTGATAAAAAGCCACACAAACATGTATCTATACTCCCTGAATCCATACTCAAATCTTTAATACATCTGTCTTTAACAAAAGTCAATACAATATAAAATGACACTGTAACCATGGACCTATTAATAAGGTCCATACTGTAACTAACACTTACAAATGTGAGGTCTCACCACAAAATGAGTCAGATGGTTGGAAAATCAAACATTGAGATTATACTGTAGTCTATTTGAATCTATAAATCACATTGGTTTGTGAATGGGTTCCTAAATATAAAGAGACCCAGAGAAGTGATTGTTCAACATTTAGATGGACACCAGATTTAGATGTATGGAAACCTGATTTTGAGAAAATTTATAGTGTCAAAGTATCAAAGCATCCATGCTGAAAGGGCTCCCACAAATATAGTTTAATAAACAATATAATGGTAGAATATTGTTGAACGCCTTACACAATCAAATCGTCTCAAGGCTCTGGTTGAAAAAATGTTGAACCTCATATTGTTTTGGTGGTATTTGTATACAATATTAGGTTTAAAATGTAAACCTGAGCTTTGGATTTGATTTTTTTAATTCTATAAAGTGAAATTGAAATTAAGATTTTATGTTATTGCATTTTCATTGTCGTAATCAAAGGTGGGTCTAAATTTTGCCCTAATGGATGTGAAGTTATTGCAGATACTGGCACATCTCTGATTGCCGGTCCAACAAAAGACATTGTTGCTATTAACAAGGAACTAGGAGCTAAAGTAATTGAAGGATCGGTAAGTTAAAAAGTGAATGTTGAACATATTTGTTGTTTGTAGATATAAAACATATGTAATGATATCATAAATGTAAACCTACCAAACGTGGGCGAAACAAACTAATCGTTATTCATAATTAACTGGAGTAATGCATGCAGTATTGACAAATACATAGATGTGTGTGGCACAGTGTAGCCTCATGGACTTTCAAGTGGAAATTCTGGGGTGTGAGACTAAGATTCGTCACACAGCTTGTGTCCTTGGGCAAGACACTTATCTACATTTGCCTCTCTTCACTTAGGAGTAAATGGGTAACTTGTAGGAGGAGAATAATTCGGAATGAAATTAGTAGTGCTGATTACACGCATAACTAGGAATACTCCCCAGCGAGCAGGGGATGTTGCACATGATTGATTCTGTATCCACTTACCAGGGAAAGGTTTTCTGGATATGTGCGTTATATAAATCCTAGTATAAAGATAAATAAAATAATAAAAATACCAAATAAAGAACATTAAGCTGATGAACAGTAATTTATTTTACTCAAGTAAAATTGTGAATAAGAATATTTGTGTCTTAAAAGCTGCATTAAAAAAAAAAGTAATGAAAGTAAAATTGAATAAGTGAAATGCACTTAAAGGGTATTTTTTCATATGTTTAGTTAATATGCTCTGTACTATATCTTGTAATATCCACACATTTTAATATCTGAGCTTACCGTTTGTTGTTAATATCAATTGTATTATTTATTTTCCATTTTCACAGTATGCCTTTGAATGTGATAAAGTGGCATCTTTGCCATATGTTGGTTTTATCCTTGGTGGAAAGGCATTTTTCTTATCTGGAGAAGACTATGTTCTTAAGGTTAGTATAGTAGTTAAATTTTTCCCCCGGGGGGCTAGGCTTCCCCGACAAGGGGCGTGGACCCCTCAACCTATCAATATGTGAAACAATTAATAAAATAACCCACCTTCTAACAATCAATCCAACAATCTAACAAAATGTCGATCACTTATTCTATGAGCCTACACTAATAATATAATAGCGCCCTCTCTAGTCTAAAGAAGTATTTTTATGTGCGATGCAAGCAGGAAATAAATTTAATAATCAATCTGGTACAATGTAAGCAGAAGGAAATGCCTGTATGGTCTGGTGCTGCGTCTACTTTTCCTCTGGTCTGCTGCATTGATAGGACTTTTTTGCTCGATACATACAAGAAATTTTATAAATATACTGAAGATAATTTAGTCAATCAATTTACTGGAATCACTTGTTTGACAGTGTTGGCACATTCATGAACTCAGAATAACAAAAAGAAAATAAAACATCTGAAATACATGAAACTACAAGTATAAAATTAAACATAAGAGTGTACAACAAAGTGTATTTTGTTCATGTGGGTGCATCAATTTTCGGTACACCCAAAAGAAATATAAAACTAAATAACAAAATAAATCTCACTGGTTTAACAAATTTTTAAAAAGTTAAACCAGTATATTCGCCCTTCGGTGTACACAGTTTTGTCTACTGTTTGACAGTCAGTGAAGCTGTTCACATTAAAAGGGCAAGCAGTGAAGCACACTGGTTGTACAAAAGCAATACCACTTAAAACTAATGTGTAAACAAAGATGCAAAGTACAGTATGTATGTTTCAGCATATTTTATTCAAATTTCATATGCAGGGAAAATCTCCACAATATTCTTTACAATGTTTATATTTTAATTGTAGGTTTCACAGGGGAGTGAGACCATCTGTCTGAGTGGGTTTCAAGCTCTTGATATACCTCCACCCGCTGGCCCTCTTTGGATTCTTGGTGATGTGTTCCTCGGGAAATTTTACACTGAGTTTGACAAGGGTGCTGATCGTGTCGGCTTTGCTGAGGTTGTGTAAAGCTTTGTCAACACTATCAAATTTTTTTTGACAAAAAAAAGTTTTATGCCCATATATAGTCATGATGTGATGTCATCATGACCATATTTAGGCATGTCATGTTTTTGTCAAATAAAATTTGATAATTTTGATGGGGCTTAACAGTTTTACTCAATAAGTTGAAAGTAACAAGAAGTATAATATTCATTTGTTATTAACTTGCAAGTGTTGCAAATTCAAAATGTTTTAGTTCATAAGCCCTCTTTAGTGTTTGCAATAGCTTTAAAATAAATAAGTCAGTACTGCAAGGTGTGTTGATTTTTTCATGAAACAGGTACAGATTTGGATTAATAGAAAATAGCAGTCAATTTACTTAATTGTTTCTTTTGAATTTATTCATTTAGCATTTTATATGATAAAAAGCTCTATATTTTATATAATTTTATACCTTTCCAGAAATGGTTTCTGCTTTCCAGGCAAATCTTAATTTGAAATGAGAGCATTTATGTTAAGTATTAGACCTATACATATAGAATACAATAGATGTACAGGTGAATGCAAAATTATATGATATGTTTATGTTATTTTTATTAACTCAGTTATACAATGTTTATACATTTTTTTTGTTAAATGGAATGCAGAAAACATGTAAAATAGCAAATAAGGAAAGCTAGACAATAAACAACTCAGTTACTTTGGCAGTATTATAGGCATTAACATATAAAATGTGACAGTGGAAGTGTCATTTTGCATTTTTGATGGTCAATAAAAGTAAAAAATAAAATATATCTGAATTGTTATCATTTAATTGTGTGGGCTGAATCGCGGATATTTCTTGTCCCTGGTTCAATTGTCTGCTCTCATTGTGTCTCATCTTCCGGATGAGTGTGCAATATGGCTCATGTGCATATTAAAGAACGCGTACTGTACACTCTTTGGAAAAGAGTAGGGGATTATCTCCCCAATCACCACCAGAATGACCCCACTGAAAACATTTCTTTTGTGGATTATCCTCGGTGAATCAGCTAGTAATCAGCTCACTGGTATCCAATCCTACCGGTACCTGCTTGTACAGTACTTCTACGTGGAGACATGCATATTAAAGAACACAAACACAGGAGACCCAAGTTGAAGTAGGAATGACATCAGTCGGGAAACACAATTTAACATAGTAGAATCTAAAAATAATCGATTTTACAAAAGATTCTGAACCCCCTAGACCACTTCTGAAAGATAGTGGGTGACGCCCGACCACGCCCACTTTGCTCTCGTCGGGAAACCCACTCTGTTGAAGTACTGGCTCCACCCCTGAATTAAACCTCTTTGGTGCAGAAAAAAAATAGGTTAATTCAGTTGCCCAAGGGTACCAAAAAAAAAGAAAAAGAAAAAAGCCCCAAAATAACGACCAGCTGGGCGCTTGAATCTGTATTTTGGATTAGAAGAATCAATAGCATGTGATGTTAATTGTTATGTCGATGATTTCATTTTGTAGAGGTCAGTAACAATGCATTGAAATAAAATGGTGTAGATTGAAGATGGAAGTTTCTATTTTGAAATTTTAAAGTTGGTCTTGATATAATATTAAGAACTATTGTTAACTAATACAACTGAAAGACACACAAATTTGGAACTTTTTCCAGAGTTTTCCGTAGAATAATCAGTTGTACAACATATCAAAAAAATCTTTTCCTCCAAAGCCTGGCCTTAATCAAGTGTATGTGTGATAATTCTTTTCGATTATTTATTTTCATAGAAGTTAATAATAGTGTACTGAAAAAAGTAGTAAATAGATTGAGGATAGACGTTAATTTATATTTTGAATATTAGATATATTTTTGAGTTAAAAAATTTGGTCTTCGCGATAAATAATTATTTTTTAAGGCCAACTCTTGAAAATGTGTGCAGTTTGTGCAGTCTTCGTTTTAATTCGGTTCTTTGTATTATATTAATTTAATTCAATTTCTATCATAAATTCTCCCAATAATGTCATCTCATCTGGTTCTTTCCATATCATTGGCATGTACTTTCTGCAAACTAAGCTGGAATGGCCCAGAAATCATGAATGGACGCTGATATTTTCAAAGAGTCTAATCGTTGAAAAGAAGAATTTTAAATAACACACATTTAGAATCTTAATTATGCTCACTTCGTATATTTTATGTTTGCTGCCATCATCTGGTTTGTGCGCTCATGTCTTGAAACGTTATGAAATCTAGACCATGACTAATAAAGTTACTCTCATATCATAGTTGCAATCTACAAATTACTCATTGTAATGTTTGTATAGCTAATTTAATACAAACAATAACATGAACTAATGAAACTCTTTTGTTTGAAAAAGTATGTACCATCTAATTTAGTTTCATATTTTTGCACGTTTATCTAAAAATCGACCTTCAGGCCCGTATTCGTGTTCAGGCCTCTTTTCTGGCAAAACCCCCTCTTTAAATTTCCTAAATAAGTCCTCCAACCCAACTAATGCACTACAGACCCACCCAGACACAGATATTTTCAAACATATATGCTTTTATAGCATTATTTAGACCTGTAAAGCACAAAAATCCTCTTACTTATGGGGTTTCGCCGACCCCACCGGGGCACTGTGGACCTCACGCCCAGAAAACCTCCCCCCCCCCCCGGAAGAACCTGGCTACGGACCTGACCTTATTTGGCGTTTTTCCCAAACATGTTAAATGTAATGATAATATCAAGCAAATATTCAACTTTAACTCTTTGTTATACAAAATGTACCGAGATAGTTGACTGTATTAATATTCTGTATTCGAAGGCTGTCCCGGATGCTTCTCGGATTTAAGAAAAAATTGCACACTATGATTAAAGTAAAGGAAATCAAAAGGGTTTTGTGTTTTAAATCACAAGGTTAGAGGGTTTTTTACAAAACTAAATAGTGTCTATATTAAATAGACACTGCTGTCTATATAATGTCTACATTCTTGACATTTTTCACCATTGAAATTAATATACCGTACTGCATCTATTCGAATAAACCTAAATGCCTATTAGCCTACTATTCCTATATCGTCGTTCTTTTTCCGGATTAACATCAGTACACTACACAAATGTATACGTGCGCTGTTTCATGAATGTTTGTTCTGTTGACAATCTTGTAGACATCGACAACCAATATTGAGAACTCAAATAATGCATTCTTTTGCTGTCATTCATAATATTATTACCATGTAATTATGTCTAGTTACTCTTTATCTTAAAATGTACAAACGAAGGCCTATTTTAAAACCGAAAGGTCCACTGATTAGAAAGTATAATACATACTCCAAGTATTGAAATACAAGGCTTATTTTAATGCTGTATTTGAATATGTACACCTAGTCCACAACTCTGTAAGCATTATCGACAATATTTACTTACAATATATTACAATTACACTACTGTATGTATATACCAAGATTTGCAATTTATAGTATAAAAAAGTATCAAAATAAAAGTTACTTTTGGATTGGATAGGATTTCTCCGGTGTAATTATTATTATTATACACCAAGGAAACTCTAGGCAGAGAGAAAACTTTGTTTAGTTAGTTGCCCAATGGTAAAAACAACCAGCTTGGCGCTTGAAAGCCTATCTTTTGATGGGAAGCCCCAATCATTTACTGCTGCACTACCACTTTCACGAATCAGCAGTGTGTGATAAATATGTTCGATGATTTAATTTTATAATAGATTGAGTATAGAAGTTGATGTCTATTTGGAATATTAAATATATTTTTGAGTTTTTAATTTGGTCTTTGGGACAAAATAATTTTTTTAAGGCCAACGTCTGATAATTTGTGCAGTTTGGATAGTCTCTTCGTTTTCATGGTTCTGCGTATAATATTTATTAAATTTAATTTCTGTAATTAAAAATCCTCAAAAAAATGGCTACCTCCAAATTGTCATATCAATCCGGTTCTTTCACTATCAATATCATGTAGTGCAACTTTCTGCAAACTAGGGTCGCTAAGAAATCACAGATGGACGCTGGAATTTTCAGAGTGTATCCTTTTGTTTAATTTTGCAGTCCACTCTCATTAAAGAGATATTATGAATCTTAATTCTGCTCGCTTGTAGTTGTATGTTTGCTGTCACCATCGCGCATGTGCGCTCATTTTGATTGGCGTTTCTTTCTCAAACATGTAATGGTAATGCAAATATTATTATTATTATTATTATTATTATTATTATTGTGGGCATTTCCAATTAAAAAAAACATGTCTATATTGTATTCAGAGTGCTTGACATTAAAATTAATAAACATTTTATTAGTAGCATTATCATTAAACTGAATAGTCGTTATCAATTTAATTCTGTTGTAATAATAGTAGTCTGATCAAGTAATACCTTATGTTTGTACAAAAAGTATGTCGATTGCTAAGTATATTAATAATCTGGTTATTCATGCTAAATTAACTTATAATACGACGTTGCTCTTTCTCCTGATTAACATTAATTCACTAAAGATGCATACGTGTATTGTTGAATGTTTGTTCTGTCGGATGTAATGACAGTTTTGCAGACATCGGCAAGCAATATTGAGAACTCAAATAACACTTTATTCTTTTGCGGCCATTCTCTTTGCTAGTATTATAATATTACTGATGAATTTATGTCTAGTTAATCTTTATTTTTAAATGAAAGCGAAGGAAGTATAGAAATAAAAAAAAACTACTTTAATGCTGCATTTGAATATATACCTAGTCCACAATATTTTAGAAACTATTTACTTTAAATATTTTAGATATAATTACTCTATATTTTACTACAGGTTTGTTGGGTAAAAATTACAACTAATTGATACAGAGAATATTAAAGAGGAAGTATGGAATATATAGACAGAAAAAAGTTACTAGATTTATAGTAGAAAAATTATGTACATAATAATATCAAAATTATGTACTTTAGGATTGGAATGGAGTTTTCGGTGTGAAATACACCAACGATGACCCACGCAAGTCCAGACTTATTTCCAGTGGGGTCCTTTTTTTTCCTTTTGGTAAAAAATTGAACAATCCTTAGAGTTTTCTGAAGATCGTTCTTTCAAGGGTATTTACATTACTGGTTCTGGGATATGATTGATTGATTGATTGAATTTATTCGTAATCAGAGTCATAAAATACATACATAAAAACAATTTACAAAATACCGAAAAGATGAAAATTGCACAAAACATGACCCTAATTAACAGCCCAAAAAATGTAAAACTTATTTCTACTGGAGTGAAGCGTCAACAGAGGGGCGAGGCCTGAGTTATTGCTAGTGGGTGAGTGGGGTGGTGCTAGGAGCCGTCTATTTTATTGGCAGATCCAAGAATTTAAAACAGAATGCATCTAAATACAAATATAAAACCAAATAACAAAATAAATTTTATTGGTTAAACAAATTTTTTTTAGGTAAAACCAGTATGCTTACTCTTAGGTGTACACAGCTTCACTAATTGGTAGAGAGTCAGCGAAGTTGTTCACACCAAAAGAGCAAGCACCCTGGCTCTACCAAAGCAATACCACTTAAAAACCAATGTGTAAACAAAGATGCAGGTAAAGTATGTATCTTACTCAGCATATTTTATTGAATTTTCATATGCAGGGGGAAATATCTCCACAATATTTTTTACAATGTTTATATTTTTATTGTAGGTTTCACAAGGGAGTGAGACCATCTGTCTGAGTGGGTTTCAAGCTCTTGATATACCTCCGCCTGCTGGCCCTCTTTGGATTCTTAGTGATGTGTTCATCAGGAAATTTTACACCGAGTTTGACAAGGGTTCTGATCGTGTCGGCTTTGCTGAGGCTGTGTAAAGCTTTGTCAACACTATCAAATTTTCCTTACAAAAAACTAATTTATGCCCATATATAGTCATGATGTGGCTGTATATGGTCATGATGTGATGTCATCATGACCATATTTAGGCATGTCATGTGTTTGTCAAATAAAATTTGATAATTTGGATGGGGCTTAACAGTTTCACTCAATAAGTTGAAAGTTACAAGAAGTATAATATTAATTTATTATCAACTTATTATTGCAAAGTCCAAATGTTATATTTCCTAAGCCCTCTTTAGTGTTTGCAATAGCTTTAAAATAAATAAGTCAGTACTGGTGTGTTGATATTCTCATGAAACAGGTACAGATTTGGATTAATAGAAAATAGCAGTCAATTTAATTAAATGTTTCTTTTGAATTTATTCATTTAGCATTTTATATGATAAAAAGCTCTATATTTTATATAATTTTATACCTTTCCAGAAATGGTTTCTGCTTTCCAGGAAAATCTTAATTTGAAATGAGAGCATTTATGTTAAGTACATAACCATATACATTTAGAATACAATAGGTGTACAGGTGAATGCAAAATTATATGATATGTTTATGTTATTTTTATTAACTCAGTTATACAATGTTTATACATTTTTTTGTTAAATGGAATGCAGAAAACATGTAAAATAGGAAATAAGGAAAGCTAGACAATAAACAACTCAGTTACTTTGGCAGTATTATAGGCAATAACATATAAAATGTGACAGTGGAAAGTGTCATTTTGCATTTTTGATGATCAATAAAAGTACTAAATACCTGAATTGCTATCATTCAATTGTGTGGGCTGAACCGCAGATATTTCTTGGTCCCTGGTTCAATCGTCTGCTCTCATTGTGTTTCATCTTCCGGATGAGTGTGCGATATATGGCTCATGTGCATATTAAAGAATGTGTACTGTACATAGGCGTAGATCCCGGGGGATGGGGGGGATCAATTTTTGACAAGGGGGGGGGGGATCCCCCCAATATTTTGACTATGTATGGGATAAAATGGAGCTTTATACACTTCAAATGACTGTCACAGTAATAATTTGTACTGTCTTATGCACTTACAAAGATGAAAATTAGCATAATGTGTTAATGTTGATAACAAAAATATTTTATCTGGTACCAATCTAAGCTCTTCTTTCCTTAGATGTTAGATGTGCTTGCAAAGAGAGCCACATTTCACACTGAAGGGTGTGTACGACATCAGTAATGTTATGTCAATTCCAAGAATGTTTAAGGTTATATCGGTTGATGAGGAATTTATTGATTAGGCCTATACTAGCAAATTGCATCAATTTATTTTGCAAAAACAAGGTTTCCAGCTTCAGAGGGGGGCACATCCCCTGTCTGCACAAGGGCCACATTGGCGCTAACACCAGGCGCGTACCCACCCCACCCCACTCCCCGTATAGAAAGCAATACGACATAGGGCTTATCTTATTTATAATATACCGTAGACCACACACGTGTGTTTGAAACTAAATATAAGCATATTCATCATGGTTTTATTTATTACAAACATATTCTTTCACCATCAATACACATTGAGGCCCTTCTTTTAGGTTAAAACGATCTATCTTAAATTTGTCTTTCTTGAGTTTGGGACTATTATGTGTTTAATTAACTTAAAAGGATAAACCTAAATAAGCCCTAAAAAATGTGCGCGAAAAAAAAAAAAAAAAATATATATATATATTTTTGTGTTTTTAATTCTAATTTTGTCGGAATTGATGAAAACTCCCTAAAATGTGCAATTTATAGAGGAAATTGGCCTACTGTAACAAATGCGCGCAAAGAATTTGAGAATTTTAGGCACTTTCAGAGGATGCATTTGTCAAGGGGTGGGGAAAGATTTTCCAAAGATGGATATTTTCCCCGTTGTTTTTAATTCTAATTTAGTTGGAAATGATCAAAACTCCCTAAAATGTGCAATTTTAGAGGAAATTGGCCCATGTTAACAAGAAATGCACGCGAAGCACTTTCAGGGGATGAAAAGGGCATTTATAAAGGGGTGGGGAAGATTTTTCAAAGATAGATATTTTCCCCTTGTCCCCCAGTGGTTACGCCATCGGGCAGCATAGATCAAAGAGTGTTTTTGAAATGGAGAAGGGTTTGCAGGGTGTTGTGAGTCTGGTCATTATGATATCTTCCTTTTTATTCTTGTCTTTTTTTTTCTTTCATTTTCTTTTCCCCTTTCTCTTTCCCTCCCTCTCCCCTCTTTCTTTTCTCTTATTACCCAGCTTGGTACGACGGCTTGGTCAGCCCGGTAAAAACCGTCATTTTTTTTGGCGTGTTAGCCTGTTACGACACTGGCTAACACGCCAATCATCTCCCCCCCCCCCAAATGAAAAATACTTTTCTACGCCACTGTAAACTCTTTGGGAAAGAGTAGGGGATTATCTCCCCAATCACCACCAGAATGACCCCACTGAAAACATGTCTTTTGTGGATTATCCTCAGTAAATCAGCTAGTAATCAGCTCACTGGTATCCAATCATACCTGTACCTACTTGTACTTCTACATGGAGACATGCATATTAAAGAACACAAACACAGGAGACCCAAGTTGAAGTAGGAATGACATCAGAAGGGGAAACACAATTTCACATAGTAGAATCTAAAAATAATCGATTTTACAAAAGCTTCTGAAACCCCCTAGACCACCTCCGAAAGATTCTGGGTGAGCCCGACCACGCCCACTTTGCTCTCGTTGGTTAAATAGGTTAAATCAGCTGCCCAGGTGTACCAAAAAAAAAACAAAAAAAAAAACGACCAGCTGGGTGCTTGAATCTGTATCTTTGTTATGTCGATGATTTCATTTTGTAGAGGTTAGTAACAATGCGTTAAAATAAAATGGTGCAGATTGAAGATGGAAGTTTCTATTTTGAAATTTTAAAGTTGGTCTTGAAATAATATTAAGAACAATTGTTAACTGATACAACTGATTTTTCTAAGACACTAAAATTTGGAACCGTTTCCAAGTTTTCCATAGAAAAATCAGTTGTATTGTACAACATATCAAAAAATCTTTTCCTCCGGAGCCTGGCATTTATTAAGTGTATGTGTGATAATTCTTTTCGATAATTTAATTTCATAGAAGTTAATAACAGTGCACTGAAATAAAATAATACTGTATATAGATTGAGGATAGAAGTTATTTTTTATTTTTAATATTTTATATATTTTTGAGTTAAACATTTTTGTCTTCGATATAATCATTTTTTAAGGCCAACTCCTGAAAATGTGTGCAGTTTGGGCAGTCTTCGTTTTTAATTTGGTTCTTTGTATTATATTAAGTTAATTCAATTTCTATCATTATAAATCCTCCCAATAATGTCATCTCATCTGGTTCTTTCCATATCGTTGTCATATACTTTCTGCAAACTAAGTTGGAATCGCCCAGAAATCATGAATGGACGCTGATATTTTTAAAGATGTCTAATCATTGAAAAGAAGGATTTTAAATAACACACATTTAGAATCTTAATTATGCTCACTTGTACATTTTATGTTTGCTGCCATCATCTGGGTAGTGCGCTCATGTCTTGAAAGGTTGTAAAATATATAATAGACCATGACTAATAAAGTTACTCTCATATCATAGTTGCAATCTACAAATTACTCATTGTAATGTTTGTATAAAGCTAATTTAATACAAACAATAACAATAACTAATGAAACTCTTTTGTTTGAAAAAGTATGTACCATCTAATTTAGTTTCATATTTTTGCACTTTTTTGTCTAAAAAACCGACCTTATTTGGCGTTTTTTCCCCAAACAGGTTAAATGTAATGAAGATAATAAGCAAATAGTCAATTTTAACTTTTTGTTATACAAAATGTACCGAGATTGTTGACTGTATTAATATTCCGTATTCGAAGGCTGTCCCGGATGCTTCTCGGATTTAAGAAAAATTTGCACACTATGATTAAAAAAAGGAAATCAAAAGGGTTTTGCGTTTTTAAATCACAAGGTTAGCGGGCGTTTTTACAAAACTAAATAGTGTCTATATTAAATAGACACTGCTGTCTATATAGTGTCTACATTCTTGACATTTTTCACCATTGAAATTAATATACCGTACCGGTACTGTATCTATTCGAATAAACTCCTCATAGCCTACTATTCCTATATCGTCGTTCTTTCTCCGGATTAACATCAATACACTACACAAATGTATACGTGCGCTGTTTCATGAATGTTTGTTCATGTAGACAATCTTGTAGACATCGACAACCAATATTGAGAACTCAAATAATGCATTCTTTTGATGTCATTCATAATAGTATTACCATGTAATTATGTCTAGTTAAATCTTAAAATGTACAAACGAAGGCCTATTTTAATGCTGTATTTAAATATTATACATAGTCCACAACTCTGTAAGCATTATCGACGATATTTACTTACAATAGGCCTATATTACAATTACACTATATATTTACCAAGATTTACAATTTATAGTATAATAAAAAATATCAAAATAAATGTTACATTTGGATGGGATAGGATTTTTTCTGTGTAAAATACATCAAGGATTGCCAACGCCAGTCCAAAGGCTTATTTCCAGTGGGGTCCTTTTGGTGGTACATTAGGCAGCACACCGGCAGGCAATTCTTACCCTTTTTTGAAGATTACATACATTATTTAACGTACACGGGGACAAGGAATATATTCTTCCATGAGTTCTTGCATATTACCTAAAGGGTGTTTGCACAGTTTAGTTCAAAAAGCAGATGATACAGATTGGAAGGAAAGTTTAAAGATGAAGTTTTGAGCTTACACAAAATAAAACGAACTCTCGTATCATATTTGCAATCTGTAGGTATTGGTATAGAGCTGACTAAGATAACAATGAAACTAATGATCAGATCGGCTTCTATGATTAAAACAACACAAGCTTTTTAACAGTTTAGTTTCACAAACGTTAGCACTTCTGTCCCTAAAACTGACGTGTTGACTTTACTGAGGCTGTGCGCGTTTAAAGTTACAAGATTAATGATATTAGTTTGTTTTGAACTTCCCAAATGTTACCGTTTTTTAATTGTTTTTAGAGTTTGCAATTTACTTCAAAGTAAAATCAAACATTACTGAACAGTGTCTTGATACTTACATGGAAAGATAAGAGTTTAATAAAATAATAGAAAACAGTAAACCATGTGGGAACTCAGGTGGAGAGGCCTTTGTTCTGCCCAAGGGTACAAAATAATGACAGCTTGGCGCTTGAACCCCTATCTTTCGATTGGCAGCACAATCATTTACTGCTACCAGGGGCGGATTTAGTGGGGGGGGGGGGGGGGGGGCCCACTTT
>NW_022749571.1:34492-37771 GCF_011630105.1 Anneissia japonica
GCAATGTGTATTGTGATTGTGATGCAAGAAATAAATTGACAGTTTGTACAATTCTCGGTGCATATAACAAATTGAATAAAAATAATTAACAACAAATCAATCAATAATAATAAAGTAAAGTATGTATCTCACTCAGCATATTTTATTTAAATTCCATAACCAGGGAAAATATCTCCACAATATTCTTTACAATGTTTTCATTTTATTGTATGTTTCACGGGGAAGTGAGACCATCTGTTTGAGTGGGTTTGAAGCTCCTGATATACTTCCACCCGCTGGCCCTCTTTGGATTCTCGGTGATGTGTTCCTCGGGAAATTTTACACCGAGTTTGACCATTACCTCCATGGTTTGACAAGGGTGCTGATCGTGTCGGCTTTGCTGAGGTTGTGTAAAGCTTTGTCAACACTATCAAATTTTGTATGTCCATATATAGTCATGATATGGCTATAATATAGGATCATAATGGGATGTCATGAACATGTTTAAGTATGTCACATGTTTTTGTCAAATAAATAATAATATAGTCTGGACAAGTTAATAGTTTCAGCCAATCAGTTGAAAGTTACAAGAAATATAATATTCAAACTTGCCATTATAGCAAATTCCAAACGTTGTAGTTCATAAGTCGTCTTTAGTGTTTGCGATATAATAGCTGTCAAGTAAAATAAGTCAGTACTGCAAGATGTGTTGATATTTTCATGAAACAGATACAGATTTTGATAAATAAGAAGTAGCACTCAATATATAATTTATAATTTTATAATTTTCAATGATAATTTAGTAGCAATATATGGTAAGAATCTCTATATTTTATATAATTTTGGTAAGTTTATAATTTTTTAAGAAATGATTTCTGCTTTCAATGCTAGTGCTTTTCAAAGCTTATAAAGCTAATATAACATTATGTTAAGAATTAGACCTTTTCATGAAATAGAATACTGTACAATTGATTTACAGATAGGAGCCTAAATTGAACATCGTATTTTTGTAGCAATTTTCTTTTTTATATTTAGCCATTTTAATTTTATAAAATTATTTATACTTTCAATCATTTTGGTGGGAGATATACACGCGACCATTTATTTAAGTATGTTTTATATGAAAAATAATATATAGATTGAGGATGCAATTGATGTCTTTGAATTCAAATTAATAATTAAATTTGGTCTTCGAGATATATATATTTTGTTTAAAGACAACTTCCGAAAATTGTTGTAGTTTGGACTTCAGGTTTTCACCTTTTATTTGTTCTGCGTATTATAATAATTGAATTCAAATTCTGTAATTACAAATCCTTACAAATCGTCACCGAATTGTCATCTCATTCAGTTCTTTCCATATCACTTTTATGTAGCAAACTAGGGTAAGCGTCTAAAAACTGGGTCGCTCAGGAATCACAGAGTGGCGCTGATATTTGATTTTGCAGTCTAATCAGACTTTAGGAATCCTAATTCTGTTGGCTTGTACAATTTTATGTCATGCTGCCATCATCACATCTGTTCGTACATAACATTGAAAGGTGATTAGGCCTTTGTTTATAAAAAGTTCAAATAATATGGGCCTAAACTTTCATTATAATTTCAATATAGAAATTACACAGTGTAATGTTTGCATAAAGCTTATTTATTAGAAACAACAACACGAAACAAAAAATTACCACCTAATTTAGTTTTCATTTAGTTTTATATTTGCATTTTTGAACAAAAAAAATGATAGGCCTACCATTATTATACGAATAGATGCCCCGCTTTGATTAAACGCACCCTTGAATAAAGGCCCCGGTCTTCACAGCATCAATTGGATTAAAAAGCTCCCTCAACAAACGCCCCGGTGGGCATCTATATTTTCCTTATATAAACGCCTCCCTAAATGACAGTAAACCAAACTAATGGAAGCAACACATTATATTAATGTTCTACTCCAGTAGAATTATAATTTTTTTCTTACTGGTTGCCATCAATAATCTTTATGATCACACGATAACACATTTTCATTTATTTCATTTCATTTATTCAACTAAAACAATAAAAAGCACAATAAATACAAGAAGCAACAAAACGATGGTCAGGGACAGCTAAAGCGAATAAATTACTGTAACTAAAAAAAGTCAACTGCCCCTTAAACATGAATATTGCACACAATAAAAAAGGTTAAAAATATATAAAAAGCACTAAACAATTAAAAGACTTAATCATTAATCTAATAATCTAATTTTGACGGTATTGTGTTGTCTGTTTCACATTTCAGTTAAAAAAATTAGTTGTGTTTATTTTGAGTACACCAAAAAACAAAAAAAAACAAAACAAAACAAAAAACGCATCTCTCGAATAAATGCCTCCCAACCCTTCTCAACAATAAACGCTCGGAGCATTTTATTCGAAAAAATACGGTAAATGTAAGATTGCTTCTTTATATTAAGTGTTTCTTGGTAGCCACACTTCAAGACGTGCGCTCGTTCTACCCAAATCTCCATTGAAATATTACTAATAACACCATCCTGATACAATTATCAGTAGGCCTATTCAATATAGAGCATCGTAAAAACAGAGCATATAAACATTACCTTATCTTATGCTGTGTATTATATTCGTGTATTAAATTCACTATATATATTGTAATGTATTATTTATTTGAAAGGAAAATTTTCAGTTGGGTCTGCCAAAACCATGATATGATACATTATGTTTGAATGTTTTATTCCAAGTGCTTTAGAATGGACCGATGCATGATCTGAGACTCCCATGGTAGAAGAAGCCCATCGTTAAATAATAGAGGTAAACACAACTAAATTTAGGTTTTTTTGCAATACAAAAAACAAACAGTTAATGAATCAAAGAACAGTGGTCTTAAAAATACATTTCGATTGTACGACAAGTACTGAAAGTCATACAGGACTGTGCTGCCATGCACTGTCTTTGTGTTGGTCATAACCGTGTTTTGTCAATAGCATTCTTTAAAGTTATACAGTGTACCGTCGTCTGTTTAAAATTTGTGCCACCAAGTTCCGTCTCTGTATTTTGCTCATTGTGATTCGTAAATAGTATTCTTTAATTTACAGGGATAAAAATATAGTGCTCATAAAATAAATTTCGCTATAGTCCTACATGGGTTCTGTGCACATGCGGAAATCGAAACATTTAAATAGACCTATCGGAAAGAGTCTGTTTCAGCCAGATTTTAAACGATTGATTTCAATCGGTGTGAAGATTATCTTTCTTGAGGATATTTCCCGTACGATTAAAATCGTAACGGTACTGGGTTTGGTCTACAGGAGCTCG
>NW_022749572.1:0-292 GCF_011630105.1 Anneissia japonica
TAATTTTAAAAGGCAAATGGGAAAACACATAAAACAACAAACGGCCACATAATGCAAAACTATTTAAAATTAGTAAAATTCGGATTTTCTCTACTGTTCCGTTTTAATTTCGAACGTGTCGTTTGGGTCTATATCCTAGCTGCACTGATGAGGCATGGAAGGCCGAAACGGATTCGTCTGCAGATATTGGGATTCCTTCCAGTGGATGCTTAGTTTATTTTGTCATTCTGATCGGATTTTCTCTACTGTTCCGTTTTAATTTTAAATAGTTTTGCATTATGTGGCCGTTTGC
>NW_022749572.1:338-713 GCF_011630105.1 Anneissia japonica
TCTCTATTGAGATCCAGCGGGCCGCCACTGATACACGGTAGAGATTGCATCTTTAGATCTCCGATCTTGTTCACAAATTCACGGACTAGTGCTGTCTCGTAAGAATTTCGTAGGACGCGATAAGAATGACAAAATATTCTCTGTCTACTGGAACCGAGCCACATAGCTTGTATTCCACTATTTGCATTCACACCCTGGGCTGTGTATATATATATTGCCTTGGTTTGGCTCTGTAATCATTAGTGGTCGTGGGACTAGTTTGGGCCCTACCTAAGCTGGTCGAACGTGTCGTTTGGGTCTATATCCTAGCTGCACTGATGAGGCCTCAGGAAGGCCGAAACGGATCCGTCTGCAGATATTGGGATTCCTTCCAGT
>NW_022749573.1:0-625 GCF_011630105.1 Anneissia japonica
TAAAAAAAACAAATTCATTTAAATTAATACTGAATAGCTCATTTAGAAGGATGAAATAAGTTAGTCACTTCAGCCGAAAAACCGTTTGATAAAATATTTTGCGCTGATTTACAGACATTATACTACAAAATCATTAATTTGATTGATTATTAACAAATTTAAGAACCAATGCAAAAGAATATGGAAAAGCTAATTGTCAAATAATTGACGGAATGCTTTTCTCATCAATTTTTATATGCTATTTATAGTTTAATAACTAAATCTAAATATACAAATTAGGCAATTCAAATATTACCGTATTGTAATTACTAATTATTATGCCTATAAGCTAATTGTCAAATAATTGACGGAATGTTTTTTTTCATTATTGTTTTATTTGCTAATTATAGTTAAATAACTATACTTAAATATACAAATCAGGCAATTTAAATATTATGTATTGTTGTTATTATTATTATTATTATTATTATTATTATTATTATTATTATTTCTGGAAAGTTTAACCAAGTTACAAGAAAGAAATTATTTAATGTTGATGACGATCCAGATTCAGGTGTGAATTTGAAGATATTTAAATTACTAAGGTTCCAGATCTATTTTTCAAAGTCAAAGTATCGTAGCAGTT
>NW_022749574.1:0-661 GCF_011630105.1 Anneissia japonica
ATTATATATTATGTCAAAGCAAAGCTTAGGCCTAGCTAGAGGGTAGAGCGCCGTACGGCTAGGCCGAATAAGCCTGCCGGCCTAGGCCTAGTCTAAAAGATTTTTTCGGAAAAATCTGCGTGGAAATTGGCCCTTATTTTTCCAATTGCGCGGACGGTTTTTATGGCATTTTTTTGTTTGGGTGGAGGCTTCTAACTAGGCCTAGCCAATTCATAGTCTGGGGTCTACCTTCCTAGGCGGGCTAGGCTAGGCCTGTTATAGCCTAGTTAAATACAAATTAAGGCCATGTAAAATAAAAGAATTGGTTAGCATCCCCTCCCAAACATCAGAGAGGCCACTGACTTGAATGATTTTTTTTTTTTTACAAAACGCCATTATAGGTCTATTTACCACTCATCCGCATGTTAGCCAGATCACTTGCAGTTCTATGCTCTACTGTTGTTCTATACTATTGTAGCCACATGGCATCCATGATTCCTTTGTGTTGGAGTAAATTGTGCATTATTATTTAGAGAAATTGCATTATGACTGTTATTCATAGGCAAAGTTTCTGCTTGGTTTAGATGAATTACATAATTTCTTGTATGCAATTTTGGTCATGGTTTTCCTTGTGACACTATTTTTTCATGTTTGATGTGAGAAAAAAAAAATCTTCCTCCCT
>NW_022749575.1:0-1008 GCF_011630105.1 Anneissia japonica
AATATAAATCATCCTAGGTACATATACAGTGTTTAAATAAGGACATGATGGAACATCGTAGGCTACCCTGTAGCTTTTCAACGAATAAAGTCCTATATATGCATATACATTTTAAAATAAACTGTTTGTAGTGATAATGGTGCAAATTTGGCATCTAGGTTTCAAACATGGTGTGTTGCCATACTCGTGGGTGAGTGAAGGTAATTTAGATGAAGTCAAGATCAATATTAAATTAGGTGGCTGTTGTCTAGCAATGATAGGTGGATTGCAAAAAAGAGGTTCGATGTTCGAATCCTGTTTTAGAGCATTATAATCGTTCTTAAGTGTATGAGCTAGTGATTGAATTTTAGGGCCATAATCTAAAACAAACGGTATCCTATCAGAACTAGTCTTAATCATTGCGTGATCTTAATGATGCCTTAGCTATTGCAGATTTAATTAAATATAGGATAACTGCAATTTTAAAAAATGAGATGTCATGTTAGGCACTTGTTTATCAAAATTTGAATGGTTAGAAGAAATAATGTATGTTATAATTAATGGGGAGGCATTGGCTAAATACTATAGAGCGCTTAAGGATAATTGGATGAAAACTACAGAAATCCAAATAGTATAGATGCTAAGGAGAAAAATCGTGCACTTCTGGAAGAAAGCATAAAACTTCCCACAGTGATATTATGACACCTAAGGATCATTAAAAAAAATAGATCCCAAAAAATAAGCGGCTTAGTGGCCGCCATCTTGAAATTCAAAATGGCAGCCAAAATATTGGATTTTTATCAATAATCTTCATATCTACAGCACCTAGCACTGTCATTTAAAGGTCTTTACCTATGTTTTCAATATCAGGGAGTATTATGCAGTGATCATAAATGGATGGCCGCCATATTTGATTTCAAGATGGCTGCCAAAATATTGTTATTTTTTGTCATTATCTTCATATCAACAGTAACGTAACATAGTCAATCACACCTTTAACCATGTTTTTAATATCATAGAGTATCATAT
>NW_022749576.1:0-534 GCF_011630105.1 Anneissia japonica
AATCGCTTGCTCAGCTGTGTACACATCTTGTGCGGCAATTTCGAAAAATTTTTGAAATTAATAACAATTTCAAATTGATATTTCTAAAAATTTTTATATAAGCGCATGTGAGTTCTTCACAGATTTCGAAAGACAAAAGCTTCACGCATGCGTGTTTAAAATTTCTGACGTATTGGAGCTAAAATAAAAACAGAAGAGCGATTTGAAAACCACCTATTTTTTAGTCACGAAATTTCGATTGCAGTCGAAAATGGGAATTCTCGGTTTGAGGTCAATTTCGACTACAGTCGAAGACGGTATCTAGAGGGTTAACACCAACATGCCATAACTACTTTCACCACCTTCATCTATCACCACAACCACGAACATCCTCAACACCAACACGCTATAACTACTTTCACCACCTTCATCGATCACCACAACCACCAACATCGTCAACACCAACACACCATAACTACTTTCACCACCTTCATCGATCACCACAACCACCAACATCATCAACACCAACACACCATAACTACTTCCACCACCTTC
>NW_022749577.1:0-1077 GCF_011630105.1 Anneissia japonica
TGTACAGAAAACAGTATTCAATTCTTATATTCGGACATTTATTTATCCATCGACAAAAAATACAAGTATATGCTGTATACACATGCTACAGGCTGCTTTAAATACGCGAGTCTAGGATTCGGGGCTAGATTCTGATAGATAAAAGTTAAACTACTGTATGATAGTAAAAACTATCCCCCGCCGGACACCATCCCGGTATTTCTGAGGTTTCGGGGTGTTGAAAGACATATCCTATTCTTTTAAAACATATTGTCTTGGGTGATACTTCCTCCTGTGCGAAGTTACCTCTGCATTGCTACTAAATGTGTATTCCGGACAAAACCGACATCGACCTATAGGTGAAGTCATTGCCTTGTCAGTTGTATCCCAAGATGTTTGGTCCATGACCTCGTGAAACGTCATGTAGTGATCTCCTTCTTCATTCAGCATTGGAGAGGGGAGACTAGCAGGCAATAGGCCAACAAGATAGAATCTGTTTCATTGTATACAAGTTAAGTTGAAGGAAATGAAATAAATATTTACACTGTTTTAATATTTGCCTCGTGATTTTATTTAAGTTATCGATGCATATTCCCTATGATTTATTTAGGCCCATTAAATACGAGTATTGTATACAATTTATAGTGTACATGGATAAAAATGACATACGAGGCCTACCCTATTCTTCCTCTAGATACATTTGGCTACATCAGAAAGTACGATACGCATGGGGCGATACAAAAATCTTTATTGAATATAATAGTGAATATATCAACATGGTGGGTGTTGATGCATTCACTATAGGCCTACATGAAAACATTAAAATAGTAAACAGTGATATACTAGAATACCATTGTTGGATGATGGTTTAACCATTTTTAAAACATAATAATATATATAATAATACAAACATGTACCGTATTAAATTCATATAGCCTACACAGTAAAACAAACAATGCTGTAGCATACATTGTTCTACGTGCTATATCACGTGATCGCCACAACGAAATTCTTCAACTGCGGCTGATCCAGTTCAGTGTTTACATGCTGTATTGTGCGGGCTGTGCAGGCACGTGGGAATTGGAAAGTTGGGCAAAA
>NW_022749578.1:0-996 GCF_011630105.1 Anneissia japonica
GAACTCCCCCCCCCCCCCCGTGTCGTCACTGTAGCGCCACCACTGGTCACATGCATAAGCGTAGGCGTTTTACGTAGTGTGCCCTCTAAAAAATATTGTACTGTACACTGCTTTTATACCACTTTCTGCTAATTTTTAATTCATAATTTTACAGACGATCACCATCGGACAGTAATTAGAGTTCTGTTGTCGAAAATTCTTGGCAGGCCACACACATGGTTTTAATTAATTAATTAATTTTCGTTGGGTGCAGCACAATTTCCGTCGAGCACTTCACCCATCTGTTCCGAACATAATGTAATGTTAGTTTACTTTACTAATAAAGTGATTTAAACGATGGTAAGTGCTTTTAAACATTATATTTCTGACCAAATAAGCCAAACTTACCGATGTTATCATCTCCTTCGGGTAGCATGATCTCATTGAATGAAGCTCCGTCCTTAAAGAAATGGGGTTGTTGTTTGCCTTCTAAAATTTCCTGATTGAATGAAAGCAAATATAAATTTTGGATGGTATACTAGAATATTAAATGAAATTACTTTAATTTTTATTTTCAGTATAAGTAGCCTTTTCCCAATGGACCTTTCCGCAGTTACAATAAAACTTGATAACCAATCAGGACAAGGCAATGAACACGCGCTTGTCTAAAAAATGCACGTGTTTACGTATATAGAGTAGAGCACCTAAATAGAGTCAAAATGGACACAGCTTAGCGAGCGTTAACCAAGTATTATATGGTGTAAGAAGTACTGTACAATGTAACATAAAATTATATGAAAAAAAAAACAGGCGTAGTAACCAATAATGCGTGTTATATCTAAAAAATTATGCCCTCTGATAATTAGTATTATACTAATTATTTATCTGTTTTTGTCACAGCTTTTCATACCTGATGATGGGCTATGCTCGAAACATGTATCAACTAAATTTCTACAGAGGCAGATCACAACCGTGTAGTTTTTGATTTTATATCCTGTCACTTGGCCTATGCAGCTT
>NW_022749579.1:0-551 GCF_011630105.1 Anneissia japonica
GCCATGTTAAATATTGCAATTATTATTTTTTGATAGTACTCTAGCCTAGTACTTGAGGTGGCGCAAGTAGGCCTACCTGGGTGTTAAGTATTTTGTTTCACATTTTAAATATTTTTAAAAAATGTCATGAATTATAGAATGGAATGTTGTCAACACCTTAATGTTCTGCGTGTAAGTACTTAGCTTCGATGAAACACAAGTAAACATTGTAATTAATTCGAAAGCAGTGCCAGGGGTCGATTCGGGATTTTTTAAACGGGAAGAGTGGGGTGGGGGGGGGAGGGCACAACATATTCAGAATAGATAGAGCGCTAATTTCAATATATGCATCGAAATTTTAAAATTCAGTGGCAAAACGGGGATGGGTTCGTTCCCCCATGCCCCCTACTGGATCCGCCTCTGAGTGCAGCCATCTGCTAATTTATCAGATTATCATCGATCATCATTGCCGTCACCATTGAATCGTCACCATCATCGTAGTATATCTCGTCATTATTATAATATAATAATCATTAAGAGGAACTATTGAAGACAGTTCTACTATTTCAAAA
>NW_022749580.1:0-728 GCF_011630105.1 Anneissia japonica
AATACCTAATTTAATGGGACTCCATTAGACATACACATTGTTTAATGTTTTAAGTTCCTTAGTTCTAATAACTTTGAATGATCAATATGTAATGTTATGTACCTTATATTTTTGTGCACGCGTAATAACGCGAGCGTTCGCGTGCGTCAAAATTAAAATATGCTTTATATCATGTCTTTTTTTAATCAGTTATTGTTTTAGGATGAAAGGTGACCCCAATTTTTATTACATATTCTGAAAACACATGAGCAGTAGATATGATTTTATATATCATAATAGCTGATGGGACATTGTGACGTCATCATATTGCCATTTAAATTTAAAAAAAATTATATATGATAAATATTATGAATGATAATTACCCCCTCACCAACAGGCGTTTGTCAATGGAAGTTATGCATATATATCTCATATCAGGAGACAACATTCTGTGACATTAACATGCGCACGTTGTCATGACGTGCGCGTACGCTTGAGTAAATCTTTTAAAATACTCCAAATTGTTTAAAAAAAATTATTTAGCGTATACTTAAGCCATTTTCAGCATCTAAATATTGTTCAATCAGCACCGCGCACACTTTCTCGCAAGTCAAAGTGCGGCGGATCACCTAACTCGTCCTCAGTGACGAGTTCAAATCTAGTCTTTTTTTGGTGATCCGCTAGCACTAGCGGATCACCTCTTGTTATTGTCAGGATCATCATCATCATCTTCATCTTTTTTTGGTGAT
>NW_022749581.1:0-705 GCF_011630105.1 Anneissia japonica
TGAGGGAGGGCGTTTTTTTTTTTAATCGGAACAATACAGTAGATTATTTCGCTTTTGTTTTTATCGATGAGGGAGGGACTGTTTTGTTTATATTTGGTCTGTAATACTTCAGTAAATATTGTTTAAAAACTGGATTAATTTTATAGTTTTTTAAAGAAAATGTATTTGAAGTCACAAAATTGCATTGTTATTTTTATTTATGCTGTTGAAATAATTGATGCGGCAAAATTATTAAGAATGCCTTAAATGAGCATTCTTAATATATTTAATGCTGTTGTGTCTGGCAATTACCCATTTGCACTGTCTTCTGTTAGACAGTTGATGTTAAAAGTAGTTAAAAATGAAAATATAAATTTTCCGGGATTTGAAATTTTCTGGGAGATTGTTGCTGGCTTGCTGGAGTGCAAGATACTTCCCAATTCCTGGACACTTGGTCCCTTGATTTTTAAGGCCCCATAAAAAATTATTAGTTATCACCCCCTTCCCTCATCACTTTTGGGGAAATTCTGATTAAAAAAAATTTTTTTTTTTTTAATCAACATATATTTATATTTCAAGCGGTCGTTTTTCCACTTGAAAAGCTCAGGATTTCTTACAAATATGTTTACTGGTACAACAAAAGCATGTCTTTTAAATATAAATTTAATTCCATTCTTATGACTTATTATATGTTTCCCTAACCATTGATTTACTTGTGAACATTAG
>NW_022749582.1:0-766 GCF_011630105.1 Anneissia japonica
TTATAAAGTAAAAACACAACAAATATTGCACATAAAAACCACATATAGAAAAAAAGCCACCCATAAAAAAAACTGCATTCAACTAAAAATTAGATGAGGCCAAGCAACTTATCCACCACAATTTTGTTTATTCCTGTCTCTGGTCAAGGGTGTTTTGTTTTCTTTCTGTTGTATACAGTGAACATGTAACAGTTCACTCCAAGCCATCTGGAAGGTTATAAATAAACAACATAAAAGCCAGTGGTCCTAAGACCGTCCCCTTTGTGATACTTAAATTCTATATTTTATAATCTGCCTTTTATTGTAAATTTTAACCTTTGGATATATTTATATATTTATTAATTATTGTTTGTTAAGTGTCCCCCTTGGTGGTGGAGAAAAATTGTACAGCAATTAAGTTTGTTTTAATTTAATCCTGTCACTGTCAAGTGTGTTTTGTTTTTGTTGTATAATGTTTTTAAAATTGACCAATTTTCCTTTGTAGGACACAGGTAGGACATGGCATTTCATCTGCATTTGCTTTGCCAGGATTTGTGTGTCAAGATCATCTTGCAGTCTCACAATATTCTCAGGGCCAGCTACTGTTAAATACACCATAATAGTCATCAGTGAACATGTAACAGTTCACTCCAGGCCATCTGGAATGTTATAAATAAACAACATAAAAGCCAGTGGTCCTAAGACTGTCCCCTTCGGGATATTTAAATGAACATGAAAAATCCCTTGCAATTCACCATGTTAGGTTAGAAACCCACATTCCTGCATA
>NW_022749583.1:0-1002 GCF_011630105.1 Anneissia japonica
AGGTTAAGTTTACTTTATTCATTAATGAGAAACAAAACCACTAATTTTGGACCAAGACTATCGACAGACTAGAATGCTGTGTTTCGAATACAATAGCAATAATACGAAGTGAAGGAGACAAAATAATAATCAAACACGCAAAAATGTAATTGAACGATATAATAGATTGATCAATGCAAAGCCCATGACTGATAAAATGACACTATAGTTATGATTTAAGATGATTACGATAAACATAAACTCAAGTAAAAAAAATACAACAATGTGTTTTTATAGATAAGTCGGTTACCGGTACCTTTCAATTTAAAACGCTTTTCGTTCACTGGACGTACCGGTATCGTCGGATCTGAATGAAGCAAACAAATTAAATATTATGAGAAGCATTTGGAAATTAATTTTAATCGAATTGCATACAATAGAAACAAAGGAGCTAGTTGCTCATTAAGTGTATGATCAAGGAGATATCTGATTTCATAATATGGTAGATTCTGTGCCTAATTGCTGAGTAAAACAAATGCATTTTGATATTGATTAAACGAGATACTGTTAAATCCATAAATATACATGCATAGGCTATATATATAATTATATAGGCCTATATATATGTATATATATATATATATATATATATATATATAGTATAGATTGATCAATGCAAAGCCCATGACTGATAAAATGACACTATAGTTATGATTTAAGATGATTACGATAAACATAAACTCAAGTAAAAAAATACAACAATGTGTTTTTATAGATAAGTCGGTTACCGGTACCTTTTAATTTAAAACGCTTTTCGTTCACTGGACGTACCGGTATCATCGGATCTGAATGAAGCAAACAAGTTAAATATTATGAGAAGCATTTGGAAATTAGTTTTAATCGAATTGCATACAATAGAAACAAAGGAGTTAGTTGCTCATTAAGTGTATGATCAAGGAGATATCTGATTTCATAATATGGTAGATTCTGTGCCTAATTGCTGAGTAAAACAAATGCATTTTG
>NW_022749584.1:0-1386 GCF_011630105.1 Anneissia japonica
ACAGCAATTAAAGCATGCAAACCATCTGAACTTGCGAAAGATGGGTTTCTTTGCAGGTTTTAGCTTGCTGTGGGTGACCATGCCGATTTCCACAAGCCACTAGCACTTGACCCTTCACAGTGCATGAACCAATCAAATTGTGAGGGCAGTAGAAAATTTATCTTATGCTTAAAATGCAAATGCTCATGTAGTTATTTCAGACAGCTGTATAAGCTTTAAAGCCTTAAAACATCCTATAATTATAATAGTTGTTGAATAATCAAATGAAATGAAAAATGCTAGTAAGTTGTATGATCTTAAATTGTCAGTGGGTGAGTCTACGATGTAAATACAATAAAATCAAATCAAACTGTATCTCAACTGCTTTCACATTTTGGCTGCCTTCTTTCATTTATATATTTCAAAATCAAACTCACCTTCACCACAAAGAGTGTCACTATAACCTGCTGGACACATACAAACCAGTGGTGGCGCCAGAGGGGGCTATAGCCCCCCCCCGTCGGGGAAGACGATAAATTTTGTCGGCGAACAAACAAATAAAAAAAAAAAATTACATGTAATATTCGTTTAGCCACCATATTGTTTGTGTTAACTTTTCATCATCATCACAACAAAATAATTTGCATTCTGTTATGACAAATGCTCATTTAGATAGCCTCATGATGGTTGGAATACATCGTGATAGGTGAAACAACCTCGACCATGACAGCGTGGTTGACAGATTTCATGAAAAATTTCCAAAATATAGAATTTCACTTTCAAGAATGAGGATTTGAAAATAAATTAGATGGTTACATTGCATACTCTTTGTTTCTTGCTTTATTCAAAATGTTTTGGTTTTTGAAGCTGATTTCAACATTAGAAAGCATAGCCTACATGAAGTCATATAGTATATATATATATACTATATCCTATACTATCCCTATATTTTTCTTGTTAACATCAATTTTTTTGTTCTATATGCCCGTAGGAACAAAATGATACCAAGGAAGTTTAACTGTGGGGGGGTGCACAGTGACCCCCCCGGGGGCAAAGGGCCCCCCCCCCCCCCCTCCAGCCCCTGGCCTATAACGAGTGATTGATCTGGGCAAACAAGTATTAATTCTACTATGACGATCATAGTTACATATCTCATATATATAACATGCAATTTTAATTTTGCCAGTCATTGTAGGAGGTTGTAAACAGAAGGGAAAAAATCAAATATTTATGAAAGAAATATTGCTATGTTCAATGAATAGAATGAATGTTAGAATATTCAATGATGTTGATGGGAATAATCCTGCTGCTGATGAGGATGATAAGGATAATGAGGAGGATCATGTTAATTAGAATGATTATGACAATTATAATGGTGATAATGATGATGATAGCATTGGGGTAACG
>NW_022749585.1:0-780 GCF_011630105.1 Anneissia japonica
TGGTTGGTCGTTATTTTTTACTTCTATTAGTTAAGCATTATTTTAAGTTCCTTCACTGTGTATTCCTTTATTCGTGCATTTTGCTTTTTCATTGTAGTTAAGCATTATTTTGTCAAGTCTCTTTTAAAGTACTATTTTTTCTTTTGGACGCACCTTCACTTTTTAAAGTGTGCCACTGTTAAAAGAGTGTAGCTTCCGAATAAATGTAAAAATTATTTACTATTCCATATTTTATTGATGCTCAAGCCTATGTGTTCCCCGCTGGGTCAAAAGCCCATTTTTCAATTACAAATTTATATTTCGCATTAAATTTTAGATGCATGAAGCTCGTACTGTAGTTCTTGGAATTTTAATGATTGTACTTTTACTCCGACCATGGAAGAATTAGTTTAGAAAGTTAGGCTAATTGATGTACTATCGTTTTATTAGGCTTTTTGATATAAATAGTTGTTGACATCATGTTTATTCTATTAATATAATAATATATTTCACTATTGCTTATCTGGTTAACACACGCCAATCATCAGGGATAGTGAGATATTTATAATTATAATTATGTATAATCAAGTGATAAACGGTATGTATGTAGATCTGCATGCAAGTAAAAATCTTACCCCAGGAACAAGTAGTCTTTGGTGATCTACACATGGATAGATGGATGAAACAGTATAAAACGAAAACGAAATTTAAACTACATAATATTATTACTGTATAATTGAATCTTGGCGTCATACATTTTACAGCTTCTTGGTTCACAATCTCGGTATGAGTACATCTGGA
>NW_022749586.1:0-877 GCF_011630105.1 Anneissia japonica
AAAAAGCAGTAAAACCAGAAACTGAAATAAAGTACATGAAAAAAAATTGAACTATATGATCTCCCATAAGTGACTTATTCCAGTATAGAACACCTGAGTAGTCGTGAATAATAAACTGAATTCATTCAGCTGATGAAGTCTTGTTGACAACAAGACGAAAGCTAGCTAGCATAAGTAACATAAAATATTAGTTTACTATTGAAAAATAATTGGATTGAACTAAATCAGTCAAAAAAACTTACAAAATATAATTTTGTTGAACGCAAAGCCTTTGTTATGCAACAAACTTCTTCAGGATGCTATTTATAATATGAAAATGTCTTTAGTCTCTTTTATAGCACATAGTGGTTCAAGTTTAAGAATCATGATTTCTACTTGTATGTCAATATGAAAGAAATGCTTATATTACTTATTATTATATTTTTTATTATTATTTATACAATTTTATCTTAAATAAAACATCGCACACAGTTTCTTTTGTATATATGCAACATTTTTCATATATTCTTAAAACTATTCTATTATACGCACACTCGCATTATACATTATTAGGCTATTAGGCGTTATATCTTATTATTATTATTATATCTTTTTTTTTTTTTTTTGGCCTTTATAGCATTACTAAAAGCTTTACACCTTTTTTCATATAAAGAAATCTTGGAAATCACATGTATATATGAAACATGTAGGATGCCGGCACCTCGACCTCTGAAGATTAGAGACTAAAAGATTTTCACAAAAATGTGATGCAATATTGTCAAAAGCATTGTTATATTTTTGGTAAATATTTCAGCTGCTCTGAGTTTTTTCCTTATTCTTCTTTCTTCATGCTTCTTCCATATTTACGTTAAATCTAATTTATTTTACTATTAATAAA
>NW_022749587.1:0-1351 GCF_011630105.1 Anneissia japonica
TTTCTGCATATTAAATCCTGCTAACAGACATAAAGACATGGATGAATACATAACCTCCTTGGTGGTGGCAGTAACATGTTCTGATCGGTCAGTTGATAACAGTGGCTGACCGCAGGCTAAATTGCAGGGTATGCTAGGTATCGGCAAATTGAATGTGCACACCTAACCCCCCCCCCTCGAAAAAATAAAACATTCGCCATCCACCATAGTTAAAAATCGCCTTATTTTGTGAGTTAGCTTACCTCACCAAATCACTGATCCCCCACTTTACCTTCCCATTACCATCAGCTTCCTTCCATTTTAAGACCACAACGCCACAGATGCTAGGGCCTGCTAGTTGGAAAAGTTTGTAAGTCTACTACTATGCAGAATCAGATTGCGTTATATAGTCAAAATATAATGTATGTTATTTTTAATATCTTCATGGTTTTAGTAGCTTCTCTTCAAAAGATTTTCTATTTTTTTTAGCAAATTTTAATTCAAATAATAATAATTCAAAGTTTCTTCTATACAGTCATATGTATGCAGATTTATGTAAACTTTAATCATTGAGTTAGGCCTATAGATAGAATACCCAATCGGCAGTGGAGGTTTCGATTTGTGCGAGCATGTGCACATATTCTTGGAAGCACCGCTACCATTCCAGTGTTAAATTTGCTATTTTCACACCACCACACGGTTGTATCACAACAGCAAATTTAAGAATTGTAGGGTATGCTCTGACTTTCATTGACTCACTGAATACATGATTGGCTGATATTGAAAACTAGAATACCAAAGTATAGGCCAAATATTGAAAAACTTTTGTTGCTATTCCAATGAACTGTAGCAATTCACTCAAAAAATTAAGGTTTATATAGAGGATTCTGACTAAAAAAGGCTAATTAAAACAGAAAAACTGTGCTACTATATGTTTTTTACTGTAATTTATTTTAGCCAGGGTATGCATACCTTGCTTGTCATGACGGTCCGCCACTGGTCGTTAAGTTTTTTCAAAGAGTATAGAATAGTAAGAGGTCCGTCTGCCGGAGTTTTTTTGAAACCGAATCCTATCTCGAAAAATACTACCACAAACTAGAGGGCACCCTTCAAAAGACATTTTGGCGAAAAATATATAATGTCTGGAGAATTTTGTATGATCGGAAGTGCAAAAAAAGAAGGAGGGAAGAAGGAGAAGGATGGGAAAGAAAATGTTTATCCAGTACCCGACTGAGTTACATTTTCTCGCAAATCACATTGGCGGATCTGGGGGAGGGGGGTCATGGGTCCTGACCCCTCCCTTGGGCAACAAAAAAAGGGGAAAAAGAAAAGAATTCTAGATCTACCTTTTCAGGACTCGTGAGCTGATTTT
>NW_022749588.1:0-1030 GCF_011630105.1 Anneissia japonica
CAAGTATGCTCTGATATTATACGGTCACAACTTCAGACGTTAAACGTTCTCCCTCTTTCTTTTTTAGATAGATAGATAGGTAGATATACAGATAGATAAATATACACAGTATTTTTTCTTACGTAGATTAAGAATCAAGAACAGACAATAAAATTAACACTCTTGGTAACAATAAATTACGTTTTTCGAATCTTTATTTACAATCATGTTTAACATCGATTTCTAAGTGTGTGTGTGTGGCTGAATCTGTTAACAACAACATAGAAATAAATCACGAGAGAACGGTGAAATCGATCCTGTGCAGATTCGATCCCTCGACTTGGACCCATCTGAGCTTCGGCAAGATGACGTCCACGTTGACGTAGCGATATGCGAACTGCGTGCCGGTCTCGGCCAAAGTCAGACGACACTCGACCTGGTATTCGGGTTTGACGTCGACGAATCGAAAAGAGAACGAAGTTGCGTACTCGACGAGATCTACCTTCCTGTTTCCTAGCGGATCGATGCATCTCTGGTACACGTTGTTTATGGTGCACAGCACGCAATAGGGCCTTCCGTAGTGATTCGACGCTCCGACGCTCGTCAGGTCGCCGCCGCCCATCAACACTTTGGCGGCGTCCGCGTTCAGACACTCGGCGAGCGTGAATCCGCCGGAAACGTACCGGGACAGGCAGTCGGGTGACTCGCACCGCCGCACTTCGATGCCGACATCCGGTCGCATGCCGTGCTCGTAGCCGTTGAATTGCAGCATGTCCATCGTCCAGGGATCGGGTTTCAGCGATTCGTTAGGAACGTTGCGCACTCGATCGAGAAAGTGGTTGTGTTCGATCATCATCTCCGACAGGACCTTGCGAAGGGTGGATTCGTACATCATGCTGTCTTCGTTCGCACCTTCCGCGTCCCCGTTCGCTTCACGAAGCCTGTACGCACCGACCATCCTGGTGAGCACGTCCGATTCGCCTTCTGTCTCTTCCAGTTCTCTGGCGATCGATCGGACGTCGCAGGTCGACTGCACCAGAGAAATGCCGAC
>NW_022749589.1:0-5970 GCF_011630105.1 Anneissia japonica
GTTTGGTGATCCGCCGTAATTTGACCCTCACGAAGCAGGCGCGGTTCTGATTGAAAAGTATTATATGCTAAAATATGCTCTATTTAGTTTTTAAAAAAGAGTAATTTTGAGCATTTTTAGGACTTACGAATGTGTACACATACGTCTTAACGTCCGTGCGCACGGTAATGATATTAATACAGTGTCACAAACCCAAAACATGTGACCGAAAAGTAATTTCCAGCTTCAGTACAAGCTGTGGGCGTGGAAATGAGCGTACGGCGCGTAAATTATGGAAAGTTTTGGAATACTGAAAATGACCTGAAATGTCCTTTAAATTATCTGAAAAGTGATATGAACAATTTTGAAATTTTAACGCACAAGTAGGCATAATTTTAAGTATACATAATTGTTGACGCACGCGTACGCGCACTTTAAGTCGCGCGAACAAAAAATTAAGGTACCTGACATTCAACCTTGACCTGAAGATTATGCTCACTTGATATGATTCAGAAATGACGAATGGTTAAGATGATATGGGGTCATCAACGTTTTGAGGAAAGAAAGATGTGTGGGGGGAGGGTCAGAAAAAACAATTTTTTTGACCATGATGACATCATCAAAATGTCAAAGAGGTCCTATATATGAAAGAGAATTGTATCAGCTATAACATACTCAAAGTTGGAAGACGATCGATCAAGGATAAGCGAGATACGTTCAAATGCGTATTTTCAAAAATGACGTCATCGATAAAATTCAGTTTGTTGAATTCAGATGGCAATATGATGACGTCACAATGTCTGATCAGTCATTATGATCTATAACATCATATTTAAAACTCATGTGCTTTCAGAATATGTAATAAAAATTGGGAGTCACCTTTCATCCTAAGGAGCTACAACTGATTAAAAATAGGCCTGATTTTAGCATATATTCACTGTATATCGGCACAAATCCGCGCAAAGGTCCCTATGTTTGATGCGTACGTACGACATTGCTATTGGCCATAAGATGAGCGAAAACAATTTAAATTTGTGAAAACAATTTCAGGAACCCAAAATATGTAAAAAAAAACTAATTTCTAGCTTCCAAACGTACTGTGCAAAAGTGCGCGCGTAGTGGAAAAATTTTCAAATGCACAAAATGGCCTGAAACGTGCTCTAATTTAGTCAAAAAATAATTTCGAGCATTTTGAAATTTTGACGTACGCGTGCGCGCGCGTTATGAAGCGCACGCGTAAAATTAGGGTACATTACATTCAACATTGACCTGAAGTTAATGCTCACTAATTACGATTTCGAAATGGCAATTGGTTAAGCTGATATGATCGATAATGTAAAAACGCAAAATTGCGCGTAGCTGACGTCACGCATGACTGGTCACCTTGAAAACCTTACCATGTCTATTCCAGGCGATGCCAAAATGATCGATGAAGCGATCGTCTGCATACCTCGCAGCAATTGTGAGATATCGTGCGAACAAGAAATGGGGAGAAATGTAGAATAAAATGATCTCGTACAATCACAAGAGGTGATCCGCTCGTGAAGCGGATCACCAATTATAAGGCTGGGCTTATGACGGTTAAGGGAAGCGAGACCGAAGTGAGCACATCATGAATAGACAGGGGAACAGGAAGGTTATGTAATCAAGGTGCAGGGTGAGGCCTTGGCGAGAGAAATAAACCGATTTCTTGTGGTAGAGTAATTGGAGAATGGTCAAGGGAAAGTTTTGTTTTCTAAATGCTAAGAAAAATACTTTCCTGGATTCTGAGCAGTCTGTTAATGACTGATATTCTTCAAAATTTTTTTAATCACTTGTATCACACAATTGTTTTATATGTGTTTCTAGATTTTCGAGTAATGCCAATAGGAATGTCATAGGTGAAGCACAAAGATATACTTCTTTAATTTGTAAAAATCAAATGCTTGATATATAATTTGGGTCGTGGGCTAAAAAGGTTGCAGAATGGGGGGACCAGGGCACTGGCCGGTCCAAACTAGGAGAAGGCCTCTACAGCTGGAATCAACTATATTTCGGTATCTTTTATTAACAAATATAAATATATACATAAAACAGTTTATGGCAGTAAAAACTGAATTCCAAGTGGTCCACTGATTATATTTAGATAATATAATATCATGCAGACTCCAAAAAAGGCTAAGAGAAGCCATGATTCAATATTTCGTTTTTTATTCCTGGGTAATTCCGTGTCAAATCAACCAGAGGTCCCAGGTCGACCGTCTCCGATTTTTATGAAACTTCTTAAAAATGATCACTATGTAAAAAATCAACATACACAAAAGATTAGCCCTACTGGATATGTAGTTTCCGAGATATTGACGCCCCAAAAAAGGGGCGTGGCTCTTCAAGATGCGCAAATGCAATTCCTCCAACTTTGGAAGCTTATAACTCAGGATTGGTAATAGCTATCAAGGTCAAACTTGGTATTCTAACTTATATTCCTCCATATTACACAAATATGGCATCAGATTAACTGTTACCCCTTCTCTTTTGAAGTTATCTGCACTCAAAATAGACACTTTGTTTAACGACACAATTTTTTTGGATTTTCAATGTCACCCTGTGTCCATATGAGTGAGTGTATACATCTTAAATTACAGATATATTATCTATGGGTAGTTGCCTCTAGCCACCAGCAAGCTCAGGCTGATCAAATGAATTAAAATGGAATGGCATCCATTCAAAGTTGGGACCAGCCCTAAAAAAGTGAAAAAAGCCTATGTTTCTTATTAACGGTTCGTCACGTGGACAATTAAAATCTTTTCTTAAATTTACACCAGGTAACCAGATATATTAGATCTACTTATATACCAAATTTCAGCTTTGGTTCTCAGCTCTTTCATGGTTAGATACTATGTTGAAAACTACACATATTGTAACATAACCGGAAATAACTAAATTTTTTAAGAGTTAAGTAATTCCATGCCATGGGATCATAGATTTTTAAAATTTTTTATACTGACATTTATTCATGTGAATTGAAAAACCTGAAATTTTTAGACTCCAATTCATGTTTGTTTTTCCGTAGTGGCAGTTTGATGTAAAAGGGGGCGTGGCACAAATTAGTGCACTGTGAAATTAACTTTGATTTTCTTATGCTAATATCTTTGGAAGTATAGTGTCTATAACCTTCAGATTTTGTGGTGTAGGACATCTTTTGCTGCTGATTCCAAATCTGCAATCAGAAAAGTTGTAGCATGTACCATTGTGGAATAGCAATGGTCTAAAAATGGAACAAAAACATGCCTGGACAAACTGTTTGCATTTTGGAGGGCTGTATCTGGGGCAAATTTTAAGTTTAGTTAAGTTTATTAATGTGTATATACTGGTAATACTGGTGGGTTAGGATTCCTAAAAATTTGGAGATTAAAAAAGATTTACTTTTTGAGTTACGGCTACCTGAACAATGGTCCAGACACATATTTTAACATAATCGGAAATAACGAAAGTTGCCAAGACTTGGGTTATTCTATGCCATGGGTCTTAAATTTTTTGCACACTAACAGATATTCATGTGAATTGAAAAACCTGGAATTTTGAGACTCCAATTCCTGTTAATTTTCCCGTAGCAGCAGTTTGACATAAAGGGGATGTGTGCACAAAATAGTTCGCTGCAAACTTAACTTGGATTTTTCATATCCCTATATCTTCGGTAGTTCAACGCCTATAACCTGCAGATTTTGTGGTGTAGAACAACTTTTACTGCTGATTCCAAATCTGCAATCAGAAAAGTTGTAGCATGTACCAATTTAGAAAAGCAATGGTTTAAAAATGGACAAAAACCTGTCTGGACCATTGTTCAGGTAGCTGTAACTCAAAAAGAAAAACTTTTTAAATCTAGAAATGTTTAGGAATCATAACCCACACCCAGTAGTACTTACATATATATAGTTATAAACTTAACTAAGCTTATTTTCCCCATAACATTTTCCCCAAAAAATGCAAAAAGTTGGTCCAGACAGGTTTTTGTCCCATTTGTAGACCATTGCTATTCCGCAATGGTACATGCTACAACTTTTCTGACTGCAGATTTGGAATCAACAGATGTCCTACACCACAAAATCTGAAGGTTATAGGTGCTGTACTTCCAAAGATATTAGCATACGAAAATCAAAGTTAATTTCACAGTGCACTAATTTGTGCCACGCCCCCTTTTACACCAAACTGCCGCTACGGGAAAACAAACAGGAATTGGAGTTTTAAAATTTCAGGTTTTTCAATTCACATGAATAACTGTCAGTATAAAAATTTAAAAAAACTATGATCCCATGGCATGGAATTAACCAACTCTTTAAAAAATTAGTTATTTCCGATTATGTTAAAATATGTGTAGTTTTCAACATAGTATCTAACCATGAAGGAGCCGAGTACCAAAGCTGAAATTTGGTGTATAAGTAGATCTAATATATCTGGTTAACTGGTGTAAATTTAAGAAAAGATTTTAACTGTCCACATAACGAACCGTTAATGGGAAACATAGGCTTTTTTCACTTTTTTAGGGCTGGTCCTAACTTTGAATGGATGCCATTCCATTTTAATTCATTTGATCAGCTCGTGCTTGCTTGTGGCTAGAGACAACTACCCATAGATAATATATCTGAAATTTAAGATGTATACACTCACTCATACGGACACAGGGTGACATTGAAAATCACAAAAAAATTGCATCATTAAACAAAGTGGCTATTGTGAGTGCGGATAACTTAAAAAAAGAAGGGATAACAGTTAATCTGATGCCATATTTGTGTAATATGGTGGAATATAAGTTAGAATACCAAGTTTGACCTTGATACCTATTACCAATCCCGAGTTATAAGCTTCCAAAGTTGAAGGAAATTGCATTTGCGCATCTTGAAGAGCCACGCCCCTTTTTTGGGGTGTCAATATCTCGGAAACTACAAAACCTATAACCCTAATTTTTTTTAAGTGTTGGTTTTTCACATAGTGGATCATTTTTATGGAGTTTCATCAAAATCTGAGAGGGTCATACTGGAACTTTTTTGAAATCTGGTTGATTTGACACGGAATGACCCTCCTGATGATTTCCCGAATAAAGAACAAAATATTGAATCATGGCTTCTCTTAGTCTTTTTGAAGTTTGCGTGATATTATATTATATAAAAACTGAACTGCAAACTAAGTTGTTAAAAAAAACATCTCAATGATTAAAATACACAGACGGAGCCAACTCGCGCTCAGACATTGTTGATAATTTGATCTTATTTAATCGTTTATGAAGATGTATATCAGTGATCCAAGAATTTAAAATGAAGGGGGCCTAGCAGTGGTGTAGCTACTGGCAGTGAAGCCAGTGCAAAAAGCACTGGGGCCCAGGGCTATTAGGGGCCCAGGGCTACTAGGGGCCCATTCATAATTAGACCTAAAATAATAATTTAAAATAATTTCCAACTTAATTTTGAATAAAAAAAATAAGCTAGCGGACCCCTCAATAATATTTGGTTTTTAAAGGAGTAATTATTGAGTGTTAATTTCAATCCAAGGGTGTACTGAATGGGCCCATTCGGCCCGACCACCTATTTTTTTTTTAAATTATAAAAAATGGGGAAAAAAGAAAAATATATTCATTATATTTCAAGTCTGAGAGTGCAATTTCCGGCCATCTAGAGGTGCTATAGTTATAAATGGTAAGGCTGAGGTCATCTTCTTCCTCCTTTTAAAATCCCTCCCTGGCCTCTTTATTTCAAATTTCCTGATCCGAGACTGCAATATTTAATTTTACGCGTCACCAATTTTCTTCAGTAGTTGAGACTGAATATGCCACTCTTAAAATAGTTACAAACCGATTATCATCAGTAGGAATATTTATTACTGACACAGGCCTTTAATAATACAAGAGGGTAGACTAAGCAAATCGTACGACTAATTTTCTGAGAAATTTAGGGCTCGACAATTAATTTTGCACTGGGACCCTTTCGCATCTAGCTACGCCGCTGGGGTCTAGAGTGGGAA
>NW_022749590.1:0-1206 GCF_011630105.1 Anneissia japonica
ACAGTGTGATGATTTTGGTTCCCTGCACTAGTCAGTTTTTGTAGTTTTTCGTTTTTTTTTTTTTTGGTTAATTTTAGGATAGTCTGTTATTGTTTTTTTCTCTGTTCTTTAAATCTGCATCATTTTGTCTGCTTTTTCTTTACATTCACCCTACTACCCTTTCTTTACTTGGAAATGACACTTTTTTGACCTTGTTTATTTGCACCTTATAAATCGACGTATTATTATTATTATTATTATTACAACTATTGAAACATCTTGCTTATTAATAGTACAGTAGAACACCCTCCTTTGGGACATCCCTTATTAAGGGTAAACTTTTGCGTGAAACAAGGGGAAATATACCTTTTACCACTTCGGTCAACCCTCAGTAAGGGGATGGGACACATTTTTGTGTGCTAAATGGTTTGTTTAACTCCTGTTTAGGGGACAATTTAAAAAAATAAAATCTCATCACAACCAAAAAATGAGAAAAATATTGTTGTATTACAATACATTTAATTGTTTTTTAATAGCAATATAAAAATGGACACCTGTGTTAAATCAATTCTTCATAGTAACTATGATAATTCCAGTCAGACATTTTCCAATGTAAATGTTATAGCATTTTTAGTTGCCTGGTTCTCACGAGAGCCCTAGTATCCTGATCGGGAGCTAACCGTTAGCACTAACCGTTGGCACCTGTGTGATACTTTTTATTAGCTGATACTTTGGAGAACTTTAATCTTTTTTCTTAGCAATATTGTCGAAATATTGTTTATTGTTTGAAGGTTTGCATGGCGAAGAAGTGAAATGCTTGCGGTACACCACGTAGAGAATGTCTCGACGTTTCGAGTCAGGGAAATACTTTCAACCATGCTAGAAATAATGACACTGTCTTAGCTTTTCTAGCCATGCCCCACCTTCGCACAAAATATGAACACTGGCTTTTGAATTTACCTAGTCTTAGCTATTGTTTAGTTTCCACCAATCAGCAGCAAGTTCTCACTTTCAAATCATATAGGGGCCTAATATTGTCGAACATCTTGCCCATGTTTTGATTATCTATAGAATGGCAATAACATTTATTTTTTCAAGTTGTTAATGGGATTAAATTAAATATTCATAAATAACATATCTATTGTCCCTGACTTTCATTAGTAATGCCATCAAGCGTCATTAATTACCATCTTTCTGTGTTGAGCTAAAGGTACATATATATATATA
>NW_022749591.1:0-1492 GCF_011630105.1 Anneissia japonica
ACTACAATTAGTTAAACTATCCCCCGCCGGACACCATCCCGGTATTTAGCAGTTTCGGGGCCATTTTATCAACCATAACATAAGTCAGATAAATAAATGGCTTTTGAGAAGATATTTAAATGATGGAAGTTGCATGTTTGATGTCTAATGATCATAAAAAGCAGCAAAAATTATGAATTCTGATGGTGAAATGTGGGGTTGTCTTATACTCCCCAACATTCAGAAGTCATCCAAAAATCTCGGGGGGTTATCTTATTCAGTATGTGGGTCGCCTTTATACATGAGTATAGAGTATTTGAACACTACATGGCTTTGAGAATCTCTGAATACTATACAAATAAAACTAAATTAAATACACATTGACTATTGTCGTTATATGTTAGTTCAAGTGCAAGCTCTAATCCACTTGACTTTTCCATGAACTGTCAACAAGAGTAAGCTAGCATTATTATAATATTCATAATGTTACATATTTTTAATATGCATAGACTACCATGGAAAGAAAAAGATTATGTGAAAAACATTGCCAAGACTTATTTATTGATTTTTTAAAATTAAAATGCGAGTATACTTAACAGTAGACACAAGTGACCATACCAGAATTCACATAAAAGTTTTTTTTGGTTGTTGGGTTGTAGAGAAGCACAGCTGATGCAAAGTAGAGAAAAAAAGCTTAGTTTCTGCTGTAAGGCCAAATATATGCTAAATAAAGTTGGCTAGAACTAAACACCAGTTTACTACTTCTGAGCTCTGTTAACACTCAAATTTTATGGGACAAAAATATGTGGCATGCCCATATTTGGGTATAATATGACATCATCATAAAATTTGATAGTTTCGGACAAAGCTTTCTTATTTAGCAAATAGTTTTGCCAAAACATCCAGACGGAGGAGAAAATAGAAATAAAATTTTATTGGTGAACGTAAACAGTGTAGTAATGGAATGGTTAAACGCTTTGAATTTATATGAATTAGGAAGAAATATCTTAATTAGTTTTGGAGATTTCAAGGCAGCGACAGGCATAATAATAATAAAGAAAAACCATTTTTTTTTTCTGAAATGTCCATTTTGTTGTGGCGACGAGGGCGCTAAATGGTCAAAAATAAAATTGTATTTTTATTCGAAGTCATCATTATTGGCTAAACAGGTATAAAAAATAATTCTCACCTAATTGTAATAAAAAGATAAGATTTATTCCTCATCGTACAGTACATACATACTGTATGAAATTTGTCTTCTTAAGTTGTACATATAGAACCAATCACAACAAATTTTATTTAAATTTACATTAAATACTTTTAGTGAAATACAATTTCAAAGTTTAACATAAAGACTAAATCACAACAACCAATCATGTGCAAATGTTCCCAATTTTTATTTCCAATTGAAAAAGGGTGGCAAAATCACCAAGATATTTTGCTGTGTTTGTACATATTACAGTTATATAGATACATTTATATAATACAATATACAAGGTGTGTTTTTCCTTAA
>NW_022749592.1:0-394 GCF_011630105.1 Anneissia japonica
TTCGTGTTTGTTTATTTCACATTTATTTTATCTCTCTCTATCTCTGTCTCTATCTCTATCTTCATTTATCTATCTCTCTCTATCTGTTTCTATCTCTCTACTCGAGATCTCGATCTCTAGAGATGAAATTTTTATCACATGTACAAATTAAATTTTTACCACATGTACATAAACATAGTCTGAACACATTTCTGAAATTTCATAAATTTCGAAAAATTGTAAATATTTTTCTGCGGCGATTTTTATTTCAATTTTTTAAATTTAACTGTGATGCTTTTTGAAAATTCAAATGATGATAAAAAAAATGTTTGCTATGGAATTGTTCTATTCATTGGTTAAAAACTGTATTTTAGTGAAATATCATTTAATGAGCTCGATGATCGAAGTGTTGCAC
>NW_022749592.1:435-1735 GCF_011630105.1 Anneissia japonica
GTCGGGTCTGGTTAGTACTTGGATGGGAGACCGCTTGGGAATACCGAGTGCTGTAGACATCATTTATTTTTTTTTCTAGAAAATTAATTTTACCAATAGTAGCGCATCCATAGCTCTTATAATATTTCTTAATGCAGGCGTCACTTTGAAGCCTGGACCCACCCTCCTTAGAGGTCGCCAAATAACGTCGAAGTCTAAGGTCAATAAATTTGCTGTTGTAGTGAAATCCTGACGTTCTTTTTTATCTTGAGTGAGCGAAGCTTTACCTATAAATTTGATGAAAGGTATGAAGCTTTGACGAGTAATTTGTGTTTTCTGGTGATGGGAGATCGAATGCATAGCTATTAAAGTTGATGAATGGTGTGAAGCTTTGATGAGTAATTTGTGTTTTATGGTGATGTGAGATCGAATCCACTATTATTATACATGATTATATTATTATAATAATAATAGTGATAATAATAACAATAATAATAATAATAATAATAATAATAATAATAATAATAAGTAATATGTGCGTTGGGTAATCGAGGACACTAAATATAGAGGAAATACGCCAGGTCCTCTTTCTTGCACATCGTGCTTTATTCAGCTATTGCGTTCGTTTGCCTAGAGTGTACTAGATGACGTAGTTGACATAGGGTCAACACTTCTTAAGGATATTACATCCCTCCTTATTTTGTTAACTTGAATTTTATTTGTTTGATAATGTTGAAACAAAACATATAGTCTTCTTAATATTTTCCTAAGTAACACGTCAACAACTTGAAATATAATTCAATGAGCTCGATGATCGAAGTGTTGCACTGTTGGTACTTCCTTTTCAACGGTCATAATACGTTGAAAACATAATAATAATAAATAATAATAATAATAATAATAATAATAATAATTATTATTATTATTATTATTATTATTATTATTATTATTATTATTATTATTATTATTATTATTATTATAGAGAGGGCCACGGAGCGTATATCAGAAATTGCACCTGATCCTTACAGCATAATTCAAGTATACATTCTTCTGACATCAAAGACTGGAAGCTTTACAGTCAGAAAAGGGGGATTTTGAAGGTGAAAAGGTCCTTGAAATGCCAGAAATTTGACTGGACCAGCTTTATACAGATCCATGTCAACAAGCTTAAGCCCGATGAGATCAATTTTAAGTACTCACACTTAGATCCGAGGTTTGACACAATACAAATTATCAGCACCCGTCGACATGCACAGGTCGAATGAATGAACTTTTGAATTAGTTTACAACTAATTGATTCTAACAAGGAATTGAGCAGTTA
>NW_022749593.1:0-505 GCF_011630105.1 Anneissia japonica
ATGAATATAATTATTATATACAGCATACAAATGTATATTCAAAATGAAACTTGAAACAGTTCTCAATGCTAGTTTTCCTGTTTAGTTGTTAACTTTTTTCCTACTTAATGTTTTTGGGGGTTTTTTTGTCCTTTTTCCACCAATTTTCTACACTTTAACTGACCTTTTTAAATATTCATCCCTCAGTTTCTAGCAAGGAGCCCATCAGAAATAAATTTACTTGTGTTGATTTAATGGGTTGTCCTTGCGTCCATTCGTATATTTTTTAAGCAATTAAGTAATTTTACATTTTAATTTTAATAATGCTGTTTTATCTTGTTTTATTTTAATGAATTGAACGGATGCTAAATAAATAAATATAAACATACATACAGATATATAATTTGTAGGCTATATTATATACTACAAGTTGTTACAGTTTTATTTTTCCCAAATATGATGGCCAAATATTATTGTATACATTATGTAACTACTTGATTAATAATATTATTGTATACATTAAATT
>NW_022749594.1:0-1028 GCF_011630105.1 Anneissia japonica
TGTATATCCAATTTCCAAAAGGCATCTCACCATGACAGAATAGTCAACCAAAGCCAATTTTGGACTAAATGTATCATTTTTAAGAAATTAAAGGTGATGTTGGTGTTGTACAGACAAACTGAGTGAGAAGGGAAAAATTACACCCTAAAATCTACCACTGAATAATTACTATAAAAAACAAAAAACTCTTCTTCCTCCTCTTCCCCTTGCCCACTACTTTCTCCGTTACTAATAAGCATCAGAACATTATTACACCAAAACTAGAGACTGATAATTGTTTTGGACATCATTACGTTAAAGTACTGTAAAGAACCTGAATTGTAGGCTTTTTGGTGTTAGTGTTGCACAAAAAAGCTAAGTGAAAAGAGAAATATTACACCATATAATTCACCATTAAAGTTGAATGATTATTATACTTACAGGTAAAGCTCCTCTCCCTCCTGCCCTTCCTCCTCCTCTCCCTCCTGCCCTTCCCCTTGCTCACTACTTTCTCCATTACTAATAAGCATGAAAACATTATTAAACCAACACTAACAGTTTTTGGACATCAGAGGTACTCCAAAGAACCTGAATAGTTTAGGCTAACATTAAGCAGTTATTAATCCACCTTTTGTGCTCGGTTGCTCCTGGGGTAGTGACTTCATTTGTATTTATTCAAAACACACTGGATGGGTGATCGTGGTCTGATGCTGTCTGATAAGTCATTTATTTGAGAATATTAATTATTCCAAAAGTTTGTGTGTACTATATAATCAGTGACTTTCATGTAATATTTTGTTGCTGTACATTTAAAAAAGTTGATGTGATTTTAAGCTTAAATCCAAACCTTCCCTGACGAAGGCTCAAGGTTAGTCATTTGACAGTATGATGTTATTTTAGTTCTGTACAATCCTTCTATAAAAATGAACCATGAAAATTTCAACAAATATAATTCCATTCTTATAGTTAAGAGTGGCATCACCTACAAAGCTTACATCTTGGGGTAGAGCTTGACACATGTAAATTGGAAGCACGGCTTACCCTAGATA
>NW_022749594.1:1132-1614 GCF_011630105.1 Anneissia japonica
AAACCTGGTCGTGCCTTTTTGTGTAGGTTATACCGCCTCACTGCAGGAAAGACATCCCCATTCAGTCGTGTAAAACTCACACAGGGTACAAAAGACGACCTTAAGACCTGGCTTAATTTTTTGTTCCCATACAACGGAACAACCCTCATAAAAATGCCCAATAGATTAGACTCGGATTGTGTTTGTTTCAGACTATCTCACCGTGCCTAACAAGAAAATTACATTTTGACTCAACTTTTTAAAATTGTCACTTTTTGCACAAAAGTGCTTATCTCGCCGAGTTGAGCACTTAGTGCAAATTTTTGACTTTCCGCCAAATTTCGAGTACTTTTCAGAAAAACTTCAAACTTTCAATGGAATAGTGTTTGTTTCAGCCTATCTTACTTTGCCTAACCCTAACCCTAACTCTAACCCTAAGCTAACAAAAAAAAGTTACATTTTGACTCAACTTTTTAACATTGTCACTTTTTGCACAAAAGTGC
>NW_022749595.1:0-663 GCF_011630105.1 Anneissia japonica
CTAACTCTAACTCTAACCCTAACCCTAGCCCTAACCCTAACTCTAACCCTAACACTAACCCTAACACTAACAAAAAAAAAATTACATTTTTGACTCAACTTTTTGACATTGTCACTTTTTGCACAAAAGTGCTTATCTCGCCGAGTTAAGCACTTAGTGCAAATTTTTGACTTTCCGCCATATTTCGAGTACTTTTAAGAAAAACTTCTTTTGAGTACTTTTCCGAAAAACTTTAAACTTTCAATGGAATAGTCTTTGTTTCAGCCTATCTCACTTTACCTAACCCTAACCCTAACTCTAACTCTAACCCTAACCCTAACCCTAACCCTAACTCTAACCCTAACCCTAACACTAACCCTAACCCTAACATAACAAAAAAAATAACATTTTTTACTCAACTTTTTAACATTGTCACTTTTTGCACAAAAGTGCTTATCTCGCCGAGTTTAGCACTTAGTGCAAATTTTTGACTTTCCGCCATATTTCGAGTACTTTTCTGAAAAACTTCAAACTTTCAATGGAATAGTGTTTGTTTCAGGCTATCTCACCGTGCCCTAAGAAAAAAAATTACATTTTGACTCAACTTTTTAACAATTTAACTTTTTGCACAAAAGTGCTTATCTCGCCAACTTGAGCACTTAGTGCAAATTTTTGACTTTCCGC
>NW_022749596.1:0-644 GCF_011630105.1 Anneissia japonica
AATTTAAAGAATATTGTGCCTGAAATAGTATGTTGTTCAGTCACTCTCAGTTAAATGAAGAACTTTTTCCACTTGTGCTGTAGCTGAAAGGAAAAAGAAAAGAGGCATATTGTGTACAGCGTTTGCAAAGTTTCGTAATGTTCATGATAACGTATTAGTGGTCTAATGGGCCAATGCATTAGTTAAGGATCAAATACATTCAACTAGAATTTAATTTGTACAATTCAAATGAACATATAGGTTGATCGAATAATTTAAAGATCAAATAATGTATTAACTGATCGATCAGCTGCTTAATTGACATTATCATATAATCAGTTGCGACAATCATGTATTCAATCAATTATTCAATCAATCACTCACTCACTCACTCTTAGTTAGTTCATTTAACTAATTACTAATACATGTCAAATCCAAACGTATGAAGTAGAAATGAAACTTACCTCTCTGCTTCTTGGCTCTGGCCTTTCTCCCACCTAATCGGTCTTAACTGTACTTAAGCCATGAATTTATTTTTTCCTCAGATGTAGCTTCAGTGATACCCCTTAAAGTACTTTTTGCCAAAGCTAAATAAATTAAAAGTTTAAATTGACATAACTACTCATACAGTTATATGGGTTTATGGGTATCTGTGGATTTATCAA
>NW_022749597.1:0-2157 GCF_011630105.1 Anneissia japonica
AATCCATCGAGAAACAAAGGTATCCTAAAATTAGTCACGGATCTCATGAAAATGACTCTACTATTACAAAATTTAAAATAAATTGGGGAATATTACATTACAATTATGAGTCTGTGCCATTTCCGGCAATCTAGAGGTGCCCCATAGACAATAACATTCGTACCACAGCCCCACCATGGTGGGACTGAGGTGGTGTTTACTCTTCCCGTAAAATTTGCTTTCTGTTCCCCTAGCTATTTCGAAGATTCATCAACCACTGTTTAATTTAGTACTTCAGATCGATTCAGATTAGATTTCAGATCTAGGATTTAGCAACGGGGCTGAATAATGGGAGGTGAGAAGGCACAAGCGGGGAGTGGTTTTGGAAGGGAATTTATTTGAAATTAGTAGACTGCAGCTAGACGATCTTTATTGGCATCTGAAAAGAAATAAGCTTAAAATCGAAAGTGTATGTTTTACGAGAGTACACGAGGACCACACAAACAAGACGATTAACCATATTTTCACGGTAAACGAAGGGGGGAGGGGGTGGGATAGCCACTATTCACCCCTAGATCTGTGCTTTCGTGGCAAATAATCTATCTAGAATCGTTGGAATATGACAATAAGTAGCCTATTACTTGGACATGGGGGTCCGTGAAAACTTTCAGTGACATCCAGAGGGTTCAGCGAATGCAAAAAGGTCACCACGACACATAATAACATTTCCCTTCTTGTCATTCCGAGAGACAGTCTTCAATATCTAGGATATGAGAAGCGTAAGAACCGATTTTTTTTACTTTAGAGACATTTATCATGTTCAATTATTTACATCTCCCTGGTTATACTGTACATGTTCACTATATGGCACATATTATTAACAGAGTCGGACATAGATAAGCATACTAAAAGAAATTAAACTAAAAACTAGACGGCAACCAGCAGAGCCCAGCAAGTAACCGCCGCCCTCATTAATAATCTAAGTCCTTGTTAAAAATTCACACGTGCATTTCTATTCTATTATATTTTGTGCTCTTCTAAATATCAATAGAAAATTATTTGCGTAATTTTATAATTTTTAGTGATCAGTTAATTGTTAGTGCAAAAAATATTTAATACATTTGCAAAATAATATTATGTTGACAAAGGTTCGGATTTATTAAAGATGGCGGCTTACATAGATCGAAAGATTTGTGTAATTGTGATATTTCTTTTTACGGAATACTGGTGTATCAATGGTCTCTATGAAGACGAGGCAGGAAAATATGACTGGTAATATTTGTGGTTAATCGTGTGTTTCTATAATAAGTTGAAAAACACAATATTTTTAGTTACAAACTAGAACTCTTGTGAATAATGAGCCTAGATAGGCCTAGGCTCCTCTAGCTAGCTAGACCTAACTAACCCCTTGTTAGGTAGGCCTAGGCTTTATAGTAGAAGTAGGCTACTACTACAGACCTAGACTAGTCTAATGGTTGGATGAAAAATGAGCGTCGACGATGAGAGGAGGAGACGAAGACTCAGCCGGCCCATCCAGCGCAGCAAATTTTTTTTCCCTGCTGGACGTTGCATCCAGTACTTCAATTTTAATAAACCTTCCTTTTTTATTTAGGCCTGGCACTAGTTTTTACTACTGATTTGATTGACCTTGGTTAGGTAGGTTAAAAAAAAATTAAATTTGATTGGATGTCCACAATACTGATATCACAAAATCTACCAAGTGTTATAACATTAAAAACGTTTACAAAATTAAATTTGGTTGTATGGTTGATTTTTAATGATTTTTAAAAATATATAATTATGGCGAAAATTTGGCTACAGGCGTGACCTTTTTACTAATTTGTCAATTCTCATTGTGTATACCTTGAAAAAAAAAAGTTAATTAGGTACTATTTATTGCTTTGATCTATACATGCATTGTTTGACTAATTTATTATTACTACAGGGTATTATTATTTTTAATTGTTTAAAAACTATTAATGTAGGCCTATGCAACACCAGGATGCTTGTGCTCTATATTCCTGTCAACAACACATATCATCCAATCAAATTTCAAATTCAATGTCAAGTGATCTATACAGACCAATTACAGGCCAGAATTGCCTAATAAGACGCCATATGCAATTTCGTAACGGTAATTCTCAATTATACACGGGTATATTAATCGCAAAATATCAT
>NW_022749598.1:0-631 GCF_011630105.1 Anneissia japonica
TGCCTAATTGTATTATAATATATTGATTGTTTTAATACATATTTTAAATCAAAACGTTTAAATGATTTACAAATTACAAATCAAAATTTCAATGAATAATAATAAATAATAATAATAATAATAAATAATAATACAGTAATAATGATAATATTATAACTCACTAATATTACAAACAAAGTTTGGAGAATGCTGCTATTTTACTTACAAGGCCTAGCTTCTTGATTATGAATGATTAGGCATACGTTGTACAAAAATTTCTCTCCATGCAATAATTCTTCAACTTTGATTTATTGTTTAGATTACAATTTACAAATAGGCCTAGGCTTAGGCTATTTGTATTGGTTTGCAGATGACCAGCATATTATTTCATAAATTAAAGTTTACGAAGTCATAGGCGTAAAGGCCTAGATACAATTATAAAACTTTCATGTTATTAATATTTTTATCATTTATTTACAGGCGAAATTAACACATTATCGCCGACGATTCACAAACCTACTCTGTCTGCACAACCAACCTTTCTCCTCTGCAGTGTTGACTCTTCTCTTAGTCTTAGGAGCCTCAGACTCAGAGGAGGCTGCTAGCAATTAGATAGGCCTAGGGCCTAGGCCTAGATGATAGACTTTCAAAA
>NW_022749599.1:0-10079 GCF_011630105.1 Anneissia japonica
TCTGTAGAGTAGAGTAAAAGGTAACAAACGGAATGCGAGAGAAACGACAAGGTTTGTAGGCCAAAGGTGCTTGGAAATTGCAGAGTATACAATCGGCATACACGTATTTGATAAATAAAGCTGCATGCTGTCTAAGGTCCTTTATGATTATTATTATTATTATTATTATTATTATTATTGATTTGCCATTTGTATAATTCACTTGGATTGTTGTCTCTGATTCAAAGGGAAACGTTTCCGCATGAAGTTTTATAATGACAAGCTTAGGCAAAAGACACACATATCAGAACCAGGAACTATGCGGAAATAATGGTCCGATATGGAACGCCGTTCAAGCAACAATTCGTTGATGAATCACTTGATTCATCATCGACGAATAACTTGATTCATCATCGAATTGTTGCTTGAACGGCGTTCCATAGTCAGAAGCAAAACGACATGAATATACAATCACATATATGAGAATATAATGTAACATATAGCACACACAATCATTATAATATGTTTAAAATTAATTTATCAGAAAATATAATGTAATATTTCATAAATAATGATTTTAATACTTTGATAGGGATGATCTGGATGGAACCATGCTACCAGAAGATTGCCTATATACCACTCAAAGTAAATATGAATCACATTTAACAATTATATTTATTATCATTTTTATGTCAAAGTTACTAACATTAAAAAATTAAAGTGAAGTGAAAAAGTCGACATATGCATTTTTTTTTCATTATCTGATCACTATTATCATTATTCAGCCTGTCAGGCCACTCAAACTCCATTGTATTCTATTTGTTGCTGGTTTGCCCAGTTAATTCCAAACTCTTTTTTGGGAATATCAAGCCATTTGGCATTCCTCATTTTCTGTTGTTTCCGTATGCAGTTGTTAGTGTTACCCCATTTTTGCCCATGTGTTATGGTCATTCAAAACTACTTGGTCTGCCCACTCCAATGAAACAGCTTTTATTCAAACATCTTTTACATCATTATTTGATAAAAACACTCAACCATAAAAATAGCATCACTGTGAAAAAAAGAAAGATGATATACTGTACCGGTATACACTATTATTATTATTATTATTATTATTATTATTCTTATTATTATTATTATTATTATTATTATTATTATTATTATTGTTATTATTATTGTTATTATTGTTGTTATTGTTGTTATTGTTATTGTTGTTGTTATTGTTGTTGTTGTTGTTATTATTATTATTATTATTATTATTATTACCAATATTATTATTAGCATTATTAGCATTTTTATCGTTATTATTATTATTGCTATTATTATTATTTTCATTATTATTTATATTATTATTATTATTATTATCATTATTATTATTATCACTATTATAATACTACTGCTGTTGTTACTGTTATTGTTGTTGATATTATTATACTCTCATTTTTTTTTCTTATTGCAATCTTATAGGAATATTAAGTACGTTGAAATATGTATATATAGTAGGTTTTGTAGTAACCAAAAAACATCGACCACATCTCCTTGACCATTCAGAGCAGTTTCCAACTAGGACCACCCTCCCTAATTCGTCGTTTAAGCAACAACTTTTAACTTTTTCTATAACCATTGTTAGAAATTTGTTTTTTCCCTCTGCGTTTGCGTGCCAAAGACTCACCGCGCGAAAAAACTCGTGTTCATTCTAGGTTTCAATAAAATCATCTTTATTTTTGTTTGGAAACCATTCTAGATTTAGACCTTCTTCGCAGCGTTCGCCACGGCGAAGGTCAGAGCAAGAAATATATAGGTCTATTTTTAATACAAAAAAAAAAATTCGAATTGAAGTGTAGAGTGCCATTTCTGGCCATTTAGAGGTTCCATAATCATAAATGTTACTTCATATGATCCATGCGGACCACTGATAAACCTCGGCATTGAGTGTAATTTAGTTATATGGGTGGAATCCTTTTTACATAACAGAATGCAAAGGGTCAAGCTAGGTTCTCTACTTTCTCAAGTTGGGTGCCTTTAAGTGGAAGAATCACTCAGGGGTCGTGGCTGGGTCCTATACTTTGCATGGTCTTTGAACTGTCTTTGAGCGCATTTAACTAGTGGGCTCCAGTCACTCCTCGAAATGGCTACCAGATGGACTGATGAAAACATGGTTATTAATAATAAAAATACACAAGAAATGTTGGTGAGTTGTAAAAAGAATAAGTAAGAATTTGATCCCCTGTTTATTAAGGACGGAAAGAATTGAAAACGTGAAGTCAGCTAAATTATTTGGAATTTATATTTCTTCCGATTTTCCTTGGCAAAACCAAGTTGATGAAATGATAAACAAAGAACACCCGATTATATTTTCTTAAACGCCTGTATAAATCTGGTCTCTGTGTAGCAGGATAAATCCATTATAACTTAAGTGTTATACGTCCGGCTCTTGAATATGCCGACCCTCTTTGGGGTATGAGTATCACAAATGAGCAGTCTACACAACTCGAACTCATTCAAAGACGTCCTTTTGGGATTATCTTCCCGGGGGCCGATTATGACTGAGCCCGAGCTGCTGTTGGGATCCGTCAGAGCGGCGTACACATTTATGCAAACAATACTTTACTAAACTGAAATCACCTACCCACAGACTTCACCACCTCTTACCCAAAATTCATAATACTGTACTCCATATAACCTCAGACGTGACAATAAGCTATCCTTGCCCAAATTCAATACCAAGTGAACAATGAATTTTATTACTTTCACCGGTCTGTTCAAGGAATGGTAAAGACCTGTAATTCCTGTACGCCTCTCTGGCTTCAAAATTGCATTTTTTATATTTGTCTCCTGGTTGTGTTGTAAATTAATTGTATTGTTACAATAATACATAATATAATAATAATAACAATAATAATAATAATAATAATAATAATAATAATATTAATAATAATAATTATAAAAATTATATTAATATAAATTTGTTCGTATTTTATTGTTGATGTGACGAGTTTCTGTATTGATTTTTTTTTTTATCTTTCTCGAGGGTTTTCCAAAATTGTTTATATTTATATATAATTATATTTTTATATATTTTTGTATTTCTATATTTGTTAAACTTCTATTTGTATTTTATCTTTTGTAATTTGCAGATTGCCATTAAAGAGTATTTTGTATTTGTATTCATCCCAAATCATGGTGGGGTTGAGACGGTAGGCCAATAGACCCTCAATCTGTGGAAGTCCATCCCTGGCCCTCTCTGTTTCAAATTCCTGGACCGCAACTGATATTATTCATTTCGTCGTTAAAAACATTTTGTATTTAGAATACAATGACAAAACAATATGATTAAAAATCCTTTCTTGTTCCCTCTATTTCGAATTCCTGGTTCCACCACTGACAATGTGGTGGATATATTCAAGGTCCAGCCGGTCTGCCCCCTGTATTTTTCAAAACTTAAAACATGGCAAAAAAAGAAAACAATATTCAATAGGAGAGTGCCAATTCCGGCCATCTAGAGGGTCCATAACCATATATTTTCTTACCTCAGACCAAACCATGCTGGAGCTGAGGTGGTATCGACCCTCCATCTGTGAAAGTCCCTTCCCAGCCCCCTCTATTTTAATTTCCTGCCTCCACCTATGAAAACCGTTTAATACTCTACCCATATTGCATCCATTCAGAATCGATTAAATAAGACCTCAAATTATCAAATGTCTGAGCTCCGCCACTCGACAATAGCAGGGTTTCCCCAGCTATATAAGTCTACTATCACCCACCCACTGTACTGCGTACGGGCGGATAAGGCCAACTTCTACTTAGGGGACATACTGTTACTATTTAGGCAAACGTTCTTTTTTTTTTTGGTCCAGAAGGTGTCTCCTTATCTATTTTTGCTTCTAGATGAACTTCTATGTTACACGTTAATGCATTCAATGGGCAATAATACGCAAGCTGTTGAAGAATGTAAAAGTAGCGGCTATGAGCTAGCAGAGATAAACAACGTCCTCATTCTTGATAGAATTGCGGAACTTGTTAGAACATACGTTGAAGCTGCCAGTGATGGGCCCAGGCTTCCTACTAGACGATATTGGCTGCGTGTGATTCAAACTTTGCAGAACGTCTCAGAATCAGGTCTATGTTCTACTTATGAGAATTTTGTTCCTAAAGATGGGAGATGTACTATCCTTCGGATTAAGAACAGTGGATATGACGTCAGACAGCGCCAGTGCCAAAACAGTAAAAATATGAATGGCTTCGTATGCCAAAAACAACTTGGTAAGCATACACAAACGAAGAATAAAACAGATTTTTGACCATTTAAGATAATGTTTCAATTACAAATTGTAGAGTTACATCAATTGACCATGATGAATAAAAGGTGCAATAGACCATAATGCCAATTTGAGAGACAAAAATTGTAACGGTACAGAAAATCAGTGGGAACTTACTTAAAACCACCACACCTTTTGGAATCAATATTAGGAACGTTCTTCCAGTGCACTAAATTAATCCAATGGTATTCCAAATTTCATTAATACAATTAATAAATTGGCTTATTTACAGACGCGTGCCTCTAAATTTCATATTTTGCTTTCATGTCCATTTGTTGTTCACCTTGTTTATTCACTCTCACTAACACCCTACCTCTAGCCTTAACTCACCTATTTTTTTTTCTAATCAGTGTTTTTTATTGCCCGACTTTCTACTATCATATGGCTTTTCCCAACCTCACTCACTTGCCACTGATAAAGAACTGGTCTTGTACAAAAGCTGTGGATATATTTATTTTTCTTTACCGACGTTTTAATTTTAGCTCTTGCTTATCAAGTTTGTATCTCTACCGAGATCCACCCAATTTTTCTACTGCTGATTTTTCAGTATTCTGCCTTTTAATTCATATTATGTATGTACATATATACATAGATCAACAGGGGCGGATCTAGAGATGAAAGGGGGTGGGGCGAAAGGGGAAGGGCCACAAGGAGTCGAAAGTGGGGCTGATTGAGATTACACTATCCCAGGGGATCCCGGAGGCATGCCCCCGCGAAATTCTTGTGTTCTAGACGGACGAAAATAATATCCGTGGCGTATTGGGCGATCAATTTTATTTCTTTCTTTTCCCCCTTTTTTTTAACTTTCCAAATGAGTGGGGGGGGGGAACACTTCCAAAGCCACCCTGGATCCTTGATGATATCGTATGAGAATCCGTGGTCTAAACGGTATGACACTCGTCGAGATAGCGAGAGATTCCCAATATAGACCACCTTTTTTCATACAACTATAATAAGGAATTTTCGTTAATGAACCATTTTTGATACGATTTTATAATATCATGTTCCTTTATATTTGAGTACCGGTACTGTATTTTTATGTTATGTTCTTTATTATTTGTGTTACCAGTGCTAAGCAGCAGCTTGATTTTCGTATTATTTCCTTTACCAGCTACTTCCTATGAGATATTTATGTAGTTCAGGAGTTGGCACCACTATGTTTGAGCCCTCAAATTGTATGAAGGAGGAGAGCTGGTGTTAGATCCCTGATGATATAGTAAGGGCTTCAACGGTATGAGCTCGCCCAGTGAGAGATTGCGTGTTCGATTCCCACCAGAGACCTCTTTTTTCATACAACTATAATTAAGAAATGTTCGTTGATGAACTATGTTTGATACGATTTTGTAATATCATGTTTCTTTATATTTGAGCACTGTATTATTATCTATTAGTATATATATATATATATATATTTTATATTATATATAAGCCTATATATATATATATAAATCAAGAAATCCTTAACACTGCTAAATTATATATAAATCATCAAAGAAAGTAAATACAGTGTTTAGCTATATATATAATATATATATATTATATTATATATATTATATATATGTACGGTATTTATATATATGTATATATATATGTATATATATATATATATAAATCAAGATAGACTAAACACTGTTAAATTATATATAAATCATCAAAGAAAGGTAAATACAGTGTTCAGCTTATACATATGTATAGGCCTACATATATTATATATATATATATATATATATAATCAAATATTTACACATGATTTTTGTTATGCTTCGAATTGTTGTTTTGCTGGATACCTTTATGCATACGGTACACTACAATTGATCTAAATGAAATAGTATTAAAACATATATTTTATATAATTATTTTATGTAGTGGTAACACGTGACACACCGACGACACGATTGGTCAAGACATTTACCGACGATGATATCACCACGATAGATTACGAAGTGACGCCAGGGGTTATTTCTACACAACAGTCGAAACAAGATGAATCTAAAATGTCGAATGCTGTTATACCAATATCAATTGCTTTAGCGGTAGCTGTTATTGGTATTGTTGTCTTAGCAATCTTATTTATAAAAAGACGAAACTCGAAAAATGGTGCACCCGGGACGAGTCCTCCAACACTAGAGATACATGGTAATAATAGATGCTAATTGTTACTGTATATTTATTGTTGTTAAAGGTGCAATATGACGATAGTGTAAATATAAACGCATACAGGTGCGTTTGTGGGACAGCAGGTGTGTTTGTAGGACATGCGCCTATTTCTGGCCCCTTGTCGGCCAGTTAAGTTTGATTGACATTACGGAAAAGTACACTACAAACGCATTCAGTAAACAACCATTTCCTTAAAATTTTAAACAAATTTAGGCACTAAATATTTATGAAAAGATTTAATATTTATAAAAAGATTTCAATATTTCTAAAGAATAATTATTTTGAAATATTGATCAGATTTAAGTCAAGTATATTCAGTTCATATAGCGTGAGAATATATTATGATTGGGGTCATTAACTCCAATAAAACAGAAAACTTTAATATGTTTAGAAACACAATCCACAATGTTAGAAGGCCGACATTGATCGCCACAATCAATTGTTAATTTAAAAAAACCCCTTAAGGTGTTCGGAAAACTTAGGCGTCACCATCCTGTAAATACTAATTACACACTGATTTCTACTGTAATTCCTGTTGGTGGTAAAAAGAGACATAAGCCTACATGAAGAATAAGAATTATAACGATAATTGAAAATACTGATAATCGTAATAGTGCATAATGGCTGTATCAATAATAATAATAATAATAATAATAATAATAATAATAATAATAATAATGTTATTGATAGGTTATTTATAATATTAAGATAATAGTGATATTATTATTATTAAAATTTATTATGATAATTAGAATGATAATAAATATGATGATAATGCCGATGGCGATGGTTATAACGACCAGGTTAATGAGGCACATAAACAATCATACTGGCACAGTATAACTATAGTATTACTAAAAAAAGGACTAATCTTTAAGGTATACAACAGCCCAATACTGCAACCAATCTGTGTAAGTTCTGTTAAGTTACAACACTAGTCTTAAACCTTTAACATAGCCATGCACACTTAAATCTACTAGATTGAACTACTTACTGTAGGCCTATTTTACAATTTGAAATTCTTTAAATATATTTTCCTCTTAGATGTACCAACAACCGAAATGAATCAGCAAGGTAATGGTGATAATTCTTCAAACCTACATGCGAAATATGGAGCTTCTTTACAAGAAGACTATGTACAACTTAATGAAACTGCTCAGAAGAACCATAACCCAAATTATAATAATCAGTACGAATATCCGGTGTTTCCATTTTCTGTTGAAAATTCGAAAGCTGAAACTCTATTGAATGGCGATCAATATGATGTATTAAACCTCGAAGAAGAGGGAAATACTAACTCCCAATATGATGTGTTAAGCTGCGAAAAAGAGGGTAGTCTTGACGCTCAATATGACGTGTTAAACCATGACTACGAGGGAAGTCTTCATCCTCAGTATGACGTGTTAAACCGCGAAAAAGAGGGGAGTTTTAATCCTCAATATGACGTGTTAAACCCCGATGAAATAAGGAAAGAGCAATCGCCAGTTGTATATCCTGAAGATGTAGAGGATGAAATGCCCGAAGATGAATATTTCTATGGTGACTTCAAACAGTGAGAATTTGTTTTGATCAAAATAAGTTCTTAAGAAAAAAAACCATATTTAGGCATGCCATTTGCTTTGTTAAATAAAATGTCTGAAAATTACTTTACAATAAAAATATGAAAATACACCTTACATTATACAAGGTCCCGTTTGTAAATATTATATTAATATCATAAATTTCTTTTTATATAGAATCTGTCTATATATCACCTATATTGATAATAACTTATATTGAATAGCTACCAAACATATTTTTACAATATTGAGATCGATTGTATTCTATTTTTGCTGCTAATAATATATATAATCAATCAATTACTTTCTCAACAGGTCAATCAATCAATCAATCAATCAATCAATCAATCAATCAATCAATCAATCAACTATACTATTAACCAACAAATAAGAATATATCATTAATTTTATTTTTGTTTATAAATGATAATAACAATATTCTGACTTTTGGATTTTCTTTAATGTTAAATGTTCAATGTTTATTTCCACAATTCAATAATATTACATTATTTATAAGTCAATCGTGACGCCATCACTGTAACTCCCAATGTTATTTGCCTATTCCCCAGCGTCCTATAATTTTTTTTATTATTGGACGCCCGCCTTGATTTTTTAAAGGTTCGTGTGCAAAAAAAAAATTCTCATTCATATGCATATCATAATAACAAATTTAATGATAATGATAATAGTAATAGTAGCAACAATAACGATAATAATAAAAATAATAGTACCGACAACAATAGCAGTAATAATAATAATAATAATAATAATAATAATAATAATATTAATAATAATAGTAATAATAATAATATCAAAGACAGTAATAACAATAATACTATTAATATTATTAAACAGGGAACATATTAGACCACAACAAGACACAATGTATAAAATTAAGGATTAATACAATAACGATGTTGAAAGTTGCCTCCAATCGGATTCAAACTTCTAACTTCGTTAATCAAACCCGATTTCAAAACTTCTTATATTTATATTTGTTTCGTATCTTCTCAATTCACAATGCTATAAAGAAACATTTTTTTCCATATGCCTACATGCAAGATGTGTTTGGTTTTATCCTAAAAAAATAAAACTAAATAGTTCCAACCAAACAAAATATTGAATATTTCTGTTTGAATTTTTATATATAATTATATTTTAAAAAGGTGGAAATATATTTTGATATTTCCTATTGTATTAACATGTATTATAGTTGTATTTTATGTATAAAATTAAGGGTACTGTAAATCTAGGCCTAAGTACTGTCAATGTATTAAACTATCATCCCTTTATATTGCAAGATAGGCAATACATCAGCTAATGTTGGTCTTATTGAATGAAATAAAGTCATTAGACTCATCGTAAAACATATTATACTTTTGTTAGAAGTGTTATTTTGTACACATTATTCTACTACTTCACATTTATGGACGCTGTGATGGGAATGATGATATGTTTGTGATGATGATGATGTTGAAGATGATGATGATGATGATGATGATGATGATGATAATGATGATGATGATGATGATGGTGATGAAGATGATGATGGTGATGATGATGATGAAGATGATGATGGTGAAGATGATGATGATAATGATGATGAAGATGATGATGATGATGATAATGATGATGATGATGATGATGATGATGATGATGAAGATGATGATGATGATGAAAGATGATGATGATGATGATGATGATGATGATGATGATGATGATGATGGTGATGATAATGATGATGATAAGTGAAGATTTATATCCACCAAAATGACATAATAAAACAAAATAATAGTAGTTACCATACGCCTTCATTTTCGTCTCTGTTATCCCGATCCTTTTCTCCTGTTTTATAAAACTCAAATCCGCACAAACACTTTCCAACGCAGATATGTTGCTGTCCTTTCTATCTTCTCTCAATATGTTTATGTAATGCTGCTGTTCCACTAAAATAGATCATGCCTCTACTATTTTTCGTGTCCGTGTAACTAGGTCTACTAGCAGCCTCTCTTAACTCTTATTTTTTGTCGGAACTTGCTATAACGGCACTTTACCAACATTTTCT
>NW_022749600.1:0-3021 GCF_011630105.1 Anneissia japonica
ATCCAAAGCCACCTCAAGTCTACGGCACCAAACACTGAAAGCCTCAGTTCCATTCCCAACAAAGTGGTGGTAATTCAACTTTTAACGGCGATAGGTAACAATTATTACCAGCACCAGCTGGTTGTGCATTACTACTACCCTGATTAAGGTCAGGGGGAGGAGATGAGGATTTCTTAATTTTTACCCGGCGCCATTATAGCGAGCCTAGGCCTAGCAATAATAACAACGAAGTACGTAACCTAGCAACAAATGCAAAATGAATTAGCTGATTCACGCTCAACGAGCGTAGGCCTACAGAGATGATATACGTGTACAGGAGACGGACGAAATAACAAAATTATGGGGGATATACGAAATAAAGTACGTTAAGACTGAAACCATATAACCTACAAGGATATATATACCACAGGCTTTAAAAAAAATTATTATAGATACTGTGGCCTAAGGAAAATTGACACATGAAAAGATACAATCTTCGCTGCGCGTGATGTGGGATGAGTCTGGTCGACTAGCTGATGATGAGGCTGCACACTGATGATGATGCGGCTCGGTTATCTCCGGTAAAAGAAGATATCGCCAGGTCACGGTACCAGTGTAACTCTCTATGGATGTTACTAGATGAGTTCGGACTTCAATGAATGAGCCAGACACCAAGTAAGCTGGATGTTAACGGTTTTATTCTATACAAAGTGTGAGCCTCCAACAAGACGCAGCTTGGCTAGTCGACGAACCCCCACGAGAGAGCGAGACTCCGCGGGAACATCCCATAATAGAGTCCTTGAAAGTTCAAAGGTTACAATAGGTAAAGATTGAAAAAGGTATCAAAACTAACATGCCTTTCCACCAATCTTGGTTTACAAAGGCCTTTGAGTGCGTGCACTCTTTTGTCTGGAGCACAACTATCAAGACAAGATTCCAAATACCTTTGTCTCTTGGGTGATTTGTCATAAAATCGATGTAGTTCATTTATTGTTGAGATCATGTCGCGCAGAGATTGAACTGTACAGGAATGTGCAATAGGTAGGTTTAATACATGTGAACTGCAGTGTGTGAAGACGTGCCTTTTCTTTTATTAGTGCCTGGGTGCTTACATGTTTACTGGACATTGCTGCATCTCCATCGTAGGCTTGACCTCTCAGATGTTTCAAGTCAAACTTATTTACGTCCAGAAGATGAAGAATTCCTGCTGCAATATCTTTCCCTCGAGTTCTGTCCAGATAAAAAATTCAAGGAAAGCTTAACTGATTTTAGGTTCTCTTGGATTGAAGTGTCCACAAATCTTACACAAACAGAGAAAATCTCCTGATTTGCATAGCTATATGTAACCTCATCATCCATAACACTATAGTATTTACTTTCTTTTAGAGGCTCAGATAACCCTTTCTTGATTAGATTTGCTGCTATGTTAATAATTTCATGTTGCACAGTTTTTGATGTGTATTTTTGGTTTTTCATCCCAAACTGCATGTGCTCTTTCAGAATTTTGTCATGTTTGGCAGTGTTTTCCAGGACAGCAAGAAAATTCCCTTTGTCTGTTAGTGGGTCTGCTGAGGAATCATCACGATGTCCCCTTTATGGCAATCCTTGTCTTCCACACAGCAATCAGTTTCAATACATGCGTGTTTTCCTCTGATCTTCTTTGATATTCAGCATCAATTCGTGTGTCAATCCGTTTATCTGGATTCATGTATGTCTCCAAAAACAACTTTCCTTTTAGACAGGACTCATTATGGTAGTGCATAGTTTGATGTGTGTTTAGTAATCCTTTCCATTTTTTCCCCTTTTCCTTAAACCTTTCTTTTTGCTTTTGCTTTTTGTGAATGAAATTTTCATGAGCACACCAGGAGTACCTTTGAATGCTGTGGGGAAAAGTACACAATATTTGCAAAATGCACCCCTTTGTGATTGTGAGTAAACAAGCCAATCATAATCAGCAAGCCAAGCAAGTTGAAATGTTAGATCCTTCCTAACACCACCACGTGTTGTAAAAGTAAGAGCATACCTGGAATGATGCAGCAGACACCTGAATTTCATATTGTCTGACAGGGAAGTCACATCAGTTCTTTGAGACACAATGATACCTATATCAGTTTGGTTCATAAAGCTTTCTAGTTGGTCTGGTTCTTCACTGGGTGTAGTTTTTATTTTCACTACATGGGACAGTGAGGAACTTGTACTTTGGGCATCAGAATTGCTCGATCTACCAAATGCAGGTTCACTTTTACTTGCAGGTATAGAAGAACTTCCCCCTATTTGGTCACCACTACCAATATCTTGAGAACTTCCACTACTAGTGCTTGGGGTAACAGCACTGCTTTCTTGTGGCTCACTATGACCAGGGGTTTGACTACATCTAAATTATTCACGAAAAGTACAGACTATTAAATAACTAACACATCCATAGTATTTTATATGCCATATTCACACTAGTCACTAATTACACTGTTGCAGATTATAGAGAAATGTTTACAGATAATATATTTATAGCAATACAGTAGAGAGTTTCTTCTTTAACAGTAGACCTTTAAAATGCAAGAGTTGTTTGAAAATACTGTACTAATCACAAAAGAATGCATTGCTCACTCTTTAACATTTCTATACAGGGAGGTACCGCATATTTACGGGGTATATTTTCGAGAACTTGGTAGCACAGGTGTGGGGAGTTGCAGCATTTATGGGGTATTTTGCGAAGACTTGTAGCACAAGTGACTGTTTGAGAAATTGTATCAAGAGTGAAATTGGTCAACAAAGTCCCTGGCCCGTCCCCTGTCAAAATTTCCTGCACAATTTCTGTGGGCAATGGGTGTTTGCTACTCAGTACTAAGCCCTGTGCTTAAAGCCTACCATTGGTACATCCACAGCAGAGAATACGAACGGACGAAAAACTTTTCACCATTATTGGGAACCTGTGCAAATTTTGCGCCCTCTCCGGCATAATTGAATGGCCTTTTTTCTGTCATCTTTTTAGAACACACTGCGATTTTGTGTACAGCAAATTGTAGTCTGTATGTTTATATATAT
>NW_022749600.1:5318-26472 GCF_011630105.1 Anneissia japonica
AATACCTTAATATATAAGGATTAACATATACATTAAGATTTTATATATTCAATAACTAACTTTTTTATGTTTTTATAAAGTATTCTATAAAAGATATTATTAACAGTGCTGATCAATATATACATGAAATATTTGCATGACAGACTAGTTTTAAAGTATGTAAACAGTAAATGAAATATTATGTACAGTACATATGTTTAAGGTAAATTAGTAGTAGTTTAATTAATGGAAGTTTAATGTTGCAATTTAGACTGGTCAATATACGGGTTGTGATTTGTTTTCCATACGAAACATTTGCATAACAATCCACTCGGGCCACCTCGACTGACTCGACTTGAAATTCTCATATTGCAGAATCCAGGCGGTCAAAGATCATCAACCAAAGATAAACCACTAAGTGCTTTTCCTCAGTCGTAATCTTCTGAACAGTGGCGTAACGATGGGGCCGAGGGCCTGTGTATTTCTGAAACTGGGGGGCCCTTTTTGGTCCCCTTACCAATTCCATCGTGGTATTTTAAATGAGCATTGTTATTCTAAATGTTTTTAACAACGAATAAATGAAATATTATGGATCTAGAAATTTAAGGCCAGGGAGGGACTTTCACATTTGGAGAGTCTATACTACCTCAGACCCACCATGGTTGGGCTGAGGTAAGCAAATTTAAGAATATGGCACCTTTAGATGGTCGGAAATGGCACTTCACAGACATAAAATTGTGAATATGAATTTCATTTTATCTTCAGTTAAAAAATAAGTTGATAAATTTAGTGGGGCCTCGGGCCGGCAGCTCCAGGCCGGCAGCACGTCCCCCACCCCCACCAACTATTTATTCCGCCATTGGATATAATATGATATGACTTCTACAGTCGATTTCAGACACACATTATGCTGTTGCCCTTGTGGGGCTGAGATAAGAAAATGTATTATTATGGCACGTCTAGATGGCCGGAAATGGCATTCACAAACTTTAAATTGTGAATATAATTTTCTTTTTATCTGCGTTTTTATTTATTTATTTTTTTTTTTGACGAATTGGGTGGGGTCCTTGGCCAAGAGGGGGCCCCGTCGGTCCAAAGGGTCCATATCTTTAATCGTTATAATATGATATATGCCCTACAGTCGATTTTAGAGACACATTATGGTGATTTTTATCAACAAAGTCCTTTTTGGCCAAGGTACTAGATCAAGGAACCTATGGGTACGGCTCCTTTGGGTCCCCAAGAATTCGGGCCCTGCGGACCGCCACATAAGAGCGCATAGGCGTTAATACGCCACTGCTTCTGAAGTTTTTAATTATTTCTTTTAAACTTTATATTTCCTGTTGTAAAATATCACGACAATATCGGTTTTCGCATAGTTTATACAACGTTCTAAAAGTTTGTAAAAATCTAAAACTCCTCGCTCGGACGATTACGTTCCTTTTTCACAAATTCTATCCTATTTATGAAGACGCAAAATTCTAGCACATGCGTAGAAACTACATAATTTTGGGCACAGCGGTTCAGACTTGCCACGGCAGGCTTACGAAAAGGTTAAATGCGGTGCCGCGAGTAGGCAAGTAGCGAGTAAGTGGTACACTCAGAATAAGTGCTTTCAACGTTAGTATTAGAAGTATTTTAAAGATAATGTGCTGTTTAAAGGGCAGCCATTGAAGATATTTAAGTACAGAGGTATTGTAGAAACATTTTGGAGTTAAAGTGTATATGGGCAGTGTGATTTTGAATCATTTAATGGCGTTTTATAGAAGAATTTAGGAAGATTAAACAAAAGAGAATTGCAATAGTCTAGCTGGAAGTTTTTTTATCGATCAATTCAATTTTTATCTCGGAACAATTTGGATTAAGGTATTTACGAATTCTGCATTTGTTACGGATGTGAAAATTGGCAGTCTTTCACACAGAGCCAATATGCTCGCTGAAAGTTCAGTGCTCATCAAAAACAACACCAAAATTGTTAACAGTTGACAAAGACTTATTTATTGTAGAACCAATTTTCAATTCCAGTTTAGGGACAGGAAAATTGGATAAGATAATGTGGAATTCAGTCGTGTTAGCATTCAATTTTAGCATCCTAAAAATCAGCTGGGAGGACAGAAAAACCAATGACAGTGTCCTGAATGAAGTAAAAACGAGCATCAATTAAAAAAAAAATCCTAACTAATATGGAGTTGGATGATGGAATCTTCTATTCCCAACTTAAGGAAGGCAAGTGTAAGTTAGGCGGACAAAAGAAAATAACTAAATACACCTTAAATGCAAATTTGAAAAAAAAAATTGAGATCAATGCCACAGAGAGAATCTTTTGGCGAACCATTACTCGAGAAGGAACACCATCCTTTGAAATCAACAGATGTGCAGAGCTGAATGAGAAGAGAAGGAATGGAAAATAGAGGCAGCTGCGACCAAATATCGTTCTGCCTGCAGGAACTACCAGCCCTTAATGCCAAAGAACTTCTAAGGCCGGGATAAGTCACCTAAGAGTTCACCAACCAACTACCGGAACATAGACAATCAACATCGACTTCGAGGGATAGCCAATAGAAGAGTTGCAAGTAAACCAAATTGGATTTCCAAAATGCACTTTTTAAATTCATGAAATGTATGTGTATATTCAGACAAATGATTAAATGGTATATAAGTCTCTAACATTGCTGGTTGTAGTGATTTGATTGTCGTCCTAGTTGCAAGAATATGCATTTATTTGCCTTAAGTGAAAATGTTGTCAATAAAATATGCTTGTTTGGATTTTTGACCTTATCAAGATTCCATAATACTGTATTGTCATAGAATCATTTTGTTTGATGTTATAAACAATATAAACCTATTCACCGTCGGCTTGTTTTATAAACACATACATTAATTTAATTGAGGTTATATGCAAACATTTCTCATAAATAAGGTCATCCAGGAATTCCGCGAGTACCTGTACTGCATTTTATACTTGCGAAGCGATAGCTATTCCAGAGATCGAAAATCGTATGGGCCAAGCCCAATCTAATGGTCGGCTGGTTGGATAAATTTATATTTCTAATACTTTATTTTCCGATCTTTTACTCTGTCTATTGTAAAATAGAATCCCGAGCGATGGACCCTGATGTTTACATATGGATACAGTATATCTATTTGAGTGAATGTTCAGAAAAAAGCGCATGAGTGCTTACAAGTGTGTGAGATAACTAATGCGTTGTGAGTAAATACAATTTTAAAATTGTCATGTTTTCTTGTTGCAAAATATATGCTAAGAATAACGTTTTATTGTTAGCTGGATATCGTGCGTTTAATTCAACAACATTCATACTTTTGGGCCTATAGAAAAACATACACTAATAGTTAAAAATTGTTTGCTCTGTGACATTTTTCTTTGATCAATATTCACGTGATACACACCAATTTTTTTTAACTTTCTGAAGGCCTTTTAGATAACCACAATTTATGACCTCCTTAGGGGCGAAGTAGATAACTTCTTCATTTAGGTAGTCTTCGTCTTTTTTTTAATCTCATCATCGTTTATAAACAGGCTCGACGATCTGATAGTAAGGAATATTAGCTGTTGACATGATGACAAACGGTGTCAGAAATATGGATAAAAGATTGTACTTACTGCAGCGTAGACTGTGCCATCGTGATTGCAGGGCCGTTGTTTATGTAAATAATAGGAAAGTCCGAGTGTATTCGTCCGGTTGATCACTTTTCGTAAAGCCATTACAACTTTCCTATGTCAAAACCGTTGGTCATAGAGACGTAAGTTTGGTCCCAATTTTTTCAGAACATGCATGTTTCTATAGAGTGCTGCAGTGTTCGTCACGATACCATGTCATGCTACTCCGTTGCTATCGTTGCTAAAAGGGTTCAACCGGACGCCATTTTTTCACTGACAAACCATTGATCCCAAATTCTTACGTAATTATTAAGGTGTTATATCTTACTTTTTCTTTGTAAATTTTAATTGATGATTAAATGTGTGTTCGATAATAATATAATGCGAGCTTTTGTGTTTTAGTACATTTTGATGGTAAAATATTAGATTTTAAAATGCCTATTCCAGAAATCCAATGAAGACATTCAGGCGTGATGAACATTAACCAACGTCTGTTGACAACAAAGAGCGCCACCTGACGTCGTGACGACACGACTGTGGTACTCTATTGGCACTGATTTAATGCATTGACTACAAGTGGCAGGAAATGTCATTTCTGACCTTTGTCACTAAGGGCCCTGTAACATATCCATATCTCAATAACCGTTGGTCAGAGAGACCTACGTTTGGTCCCAAATTGCTTGGAACATGATACGTGTATCTATTTATTCTAATGCAACAAATTGTCTAAAGGTGATTGAAAATGACATTTCCGACCTTGAAGCTTAGGTAACAGGCTTAACTTTGGCTCTATTTTTTTAGGGTTCCTTCTTTGTCAGTTTTAGTTCTTGTCTGTTTACTTTATGTATCTGAATTTGTTTTTGACAAAATAAAGAATTTTTGTGTATTTCTATATCAGAACATACCGTACAGGTTTCTGTAAATGTGTTTTAGTAAACAAAATTGATATTTTTGACCTTTGACTTTAGACACCTTGAATTCTCTACATCTTCCCAAACTAAGAGACTTGATTATTGTCTCTGAAATACCAGAATATGTATCTATTTACATTAAATGAAAATATTGTATATGAAATTACGAAAATGTTTGTTTTGATTTCTGACCTTTGTAATCTGGCCATAGATATCATTTTTTTTTTATAAAATAAGAAAATGTTTATTTTACATAGGATACTCCTGCTACTCTAATAATAATAATAATAATAATACACCCTTAGATATGTAAATATTTTCCCCTAGTTTCCGATAGTTGATTCAATAAATATTAACAATAACAACATAACATTGAAGAAATTATGTATTGTGTTGCATACTATCTGTTCTATAATGCAAGAACAATTTTTTCTGTGCGCTTCACATCGTAAAGTAAAAGCACAAAGAAATAAACAGAACAAAAAATACGAAAACAAGTGACACAACAAAATGATTATGCAGAATCTCCAAGGGGTCACGGTCATCTCACAAGCTAAATTACTGGATACACGTTTGCCCTGCCACAGGTGCTTATGGATGGTGGCCAAGAAATTCAGTCAGTGCACAACTTCAGTCATCTCAAATAAAAATCTTACAAGTATAATGAAATACAGCCCTCTGATATGCAGCCATGCAATACGGTATGGAATACCACAGTTGACCATTTATAGAACAACTGTAAATATTTAGAATAATGTCCCTTCTACTACCATTTAAATGCTGCTTTTTCTGTTAATTGTTGTTCTAAAGCGCATTAAAGAATTAATTTCCTGCCTTGTTTGAATCCCAATAATTTTCCTACAATATATGTTTACTTTTTTGTGTACAATTATGTTGTATAAAAAAGAATGAATTAGTATATTGATCAGATGGAACAAAATATGTTATAGGTCTACACGTCCTTAAATGAAAAGTACTATTATTGTATTACAGCAAAACGTTTACGATATATTGCATTATAATATACCGTACATGTTGGTGATAATAGAAATATATCCTATCCATGTATATGACACAGTATTATGTACGCTTGAATTTTAACACTGACAATTTTTTTTTAAACCTATGCTTCAAAGTAGTCATCGTCAGATAATAATAGCAATTAGAAAATTGTCTACTATCTCGTTTTAGTAACATATATTATCTCTCCATAGGATAACATATTTGTGAGTGTTGTTAACCCTACGATGAAACATATTATTCGTTACTACAACAAGTCTAATCCTAGTAGAGTAGTGTTCCAATATATCTTTAGTAGCGAAATTCATCTTTTAGATGTAAACGTCAACGGTCCCAACATCCAACCAAAGCCAAAAAAGTGTAAGTAATTGTTCGTCTTAGAATAAGCATGGAGGAACTAATTCCTCCATTGAATAAGCAATTGTTATACTGTAATAGTATTTAATAGCATTCAACATATGTCTGTTCTCTTCCAGTACCGTGTGATTTACATACATGTAGCCACCTTTGTGTATCAGCCAACAACGGAAAACACGAATGTATCTGTAAAGATAACTATGTTTTATTACCAAATGGAACATGCAGTATTGGTTTGTGTATCTTACTTATTTATTATTGAAAACATCTATAGTCCGAAGATATTTTGAAAATAGTTACAAAACTCGCACCTCTTTTGTACCGACGGTAAACATTTGGTGAACCTGATGTCATTAATTAAAATTAAACTTTTCAAATTAAAGATAAATTTTATTGTTCTTTAATATTTTCAAAAACTATAAGAATTAAGAACTGGTCCTTATTTTACCACTCATATGTTTAGGACGGCTACTTTGCTTTTGGTTTATGAAAATGTGCCTTTTTAACTAGCGTATTTTATTATTTCTTTTCAGATTCAACAATCTGGTACCCACCGCGCTGCATAATAGGTAGCACGGACACCATTTCAATGTTTTACCCGACTTTAATTCATAGCTCTTTGGATGATAATCAACAATATATTAATCTCTTCCTTCGTAGAACTAAAACAATAATTACAGCTGTGACAGTTGACATATACAGTAATTTGTTGTTTTTCGCGGAAGATACAACAAAATCAATAAATGTTGTAAGAATGAAAGGAGGCGCAGATTTGAAAATAATTCACACTTACACTGGCGGTCGGGTTGATGGTAAAACATTGTGTTTATTATCATATTAACATTAAAGTATACAAAGGGAAAATGTAAAAAGTGAAAAAGAAAATATTTCTTCATATTTTGGTCAAAAAGTGCTTATACGTTTTCATTAATAGTTGATACTTAACAACTTGGAATTATAGCAGGATATAGCAAGTACCTACGGATTTGAATCAGTGACAACAACCTCAATTATTATTGAATTCATCGTTGGCAAACTTCCGGCTTGGTACATCAATATTTATTACATTTTATTGAAAATTAGTGAGCTTTGATCGTAATACACAAACATAATTAAACAAATTCACACTTCCGTGACCGCCTTGCGTTCTCTACACAAGTGTTGGCTCAAATCACGTCCTATATTATGATAATATAATATATAACGATAAAGATTTTCACACAACCTCAATTTTTGCGGATATTAATATTCATGCTTTACTTCTGACACACATAGGCTAAATCAGTGCAAGGAAAGTATAACAATTAACTGCGATGACCATATGCCTAGCACAAAACAGAAGAAAATATTTTCATTGATTCATTTATTTATTTATTTCAACAGTATTTTGTGAGGGTGGTCCATCGACCCAAAGCTGATCAATTGATACAATCTCATCACATAAAATATAAGACAATAATAGTAGACAGTTGCTATTGTTTGCACCATTCTTCTAAACCTAATTAGATGTTATTGTAATCACATCTATCAGAATTTGTTTATGACTGGTGTAACAATAGCAACTACCATATACGCCTCCAAAAGTTCATTAGTTTCATCGCCAAAAAGGGAGAGAAAAAAGCAGAGAACAGATAAATTACACTGAAAAAAGGAATAAGGGAAACTATAAGTTATCGCGAGAGCCTTCGATATCCTAAAACCCAATACACTATAGTTTATATTTTATTATATATCTAAATGTATACGCAGTGTTAAGGTGTGATTACAATCAAGTTTAAACATTGTTTACACAATAGGTATGGCTGTTGACTGGATTTCGCTTAACGTTTACTGGGTTGATTATCTAAAAAATCTTCTAATGGTTTCATCCTATGACGGAATAGCTCAATCAACACGGTTTTTTAACGTCATTAGGCCAAGGGCTATAGCAGTAGACCCAAATGCAAGGTAATTTTATTATTTAGCATAACCAACCTTTCTCGAATTTTAGGCTTCTTTATTGACAATACTGTATATTTGTGTTACTGTATGTAAATGATCCATTTTGTTTATCAAGGCCTAATCTTACTCATTATAACGTTATTATAATTATATTTCTTATTTTCGTCATGATGTAATAATTTTTGTTTCAACGATTTTATAATTAAAGATATATTTTTTCCTAAGAATGAATAAACTCTTATTTTGAATTTTAACATTAAATTCTGCGTCACGGTGGATTGAGATTCTTGATAAATTAAAAGTTGATAAAAGTTAGTGCAAACAATAATTGTTTAATTTGCATATGTTGTCCTGGACGTGTTGTTCAGTACGTAGGTCAATAGAACACATGAGTATGTTAAAATGTGTGGAGTTCTATTGAACGCAAATCGTAAGTCACTTAGGATTTGGTCGTCGCGTCGGGTGGACGTACGTGTGGTGTAATCGTTAGTGCTCTGGTGGTCTCGAAGTGCATATAGTTTTACGGTCGGACACAACTCATGGTTTCGGTGGACTCGAAGTACTATACACGGTCGGACACAACACGACGTTTATGGGATGTGCACCACAGTGACTACAACACCATTTCCTAAGTCACATTTTTGTTGAATAGAGAATTCAAGTAAGTTTCTTTTTATTGTTTTAATTTTGGAATTTATTTTCGAAGTTTTGACTATGCTTATGGAAATGTATTGAAATAATAAGGTGTTGGCTACCGTATGGATATAGCGTATCATGGCGAAACAATAATATAAATTTTGTAGTTAATACAACAATTACCATTATATGTAAGTTGATTGACTACAGCATTTATGTGAAGATTATTGCATCGTGTTTATACCATAGTATGTGTATTGATGTTGGTTTTGCGTAAACTTGCTATGGTCGAAGTGTTATGGGAATGCGATGACGGTGTGATTTTTGTGATTATTGTTATCAGTATTAATTTATGTTTATTATTAATTTATATCAATAGTCCACCGTTTACCGTTGAAGAGAGCGGGCAGTATTTCAAGTCTGGGCTATAAGCAAGAATAGATGTGTTGTTTTTGGAACCAATGGTGTGAATGTTACTAAATACTCAATAGAATGTATGTATGAACATAAATGTCATGGGTCGCATTTGTATCCAGTATGACGAGTGTTAGCCGGATATGACAATTTGTTTGATATGAATTAATTGCTGCAAATGGATATCATAACTTTGATGTAGGATATATCATGACGTTAGTTAATTAAGTAGGCCTATTTGTTTTCGTGTTTAACTAGCACTTAACTTTGGTTTGGTTAAACTATTAAATTATTGGCTATGATATCATACACTAAACAAGAATGAATGTTAGTTCATAACTATGTATTATTCGAGGACTAGTTAAATGAATTGAACATTCTAAAGGTTGTCATTCGTTAAATTATTAGATTATTGGTTATAATATCATACACTAAACAAGAATGAATGTTAGTTCATAACTATGTATTATTGGAGGACTAGCTATATGAATTTAACATTCTAAAGGTTGTCATTCGTTAATTCATATTAAGTTATTGGTTATGATATGATATACAGTAACCAGGAATGAATGTCAGTTCATAATTATATATTATTGGAGGATTAGTCATATGAATGTCATTCTAAAGGGCGTCATTTATTAATTCATATTAAATTATTGTTGCGATATTTAAATGATGGTCTGCATGCATTTAATTCTAGCGTCTCAGTGTTGAGTGAATTGACTATAGGTGTAAGTGTTAATTGATCCTGACATTCTGCTTAATAGTTGTTAAAAACTGTTCAGGATAATTTGTTTCTTAGGCCAAAATAGATGGTACAGAACAAGGTATGGCCAGAAAATTGTAAAAGACACTTTTAGCTCAGAAGTATCAAAGGTGTAATTATTCCAGAATACTTTTTAACTATTTTCAAAAGTATTTCAGCTTTACTGTACTCTTAATAATTTTATTTGTGATTACTGGACTGTTGTTTTTAGATTGTTTACTATTGAAGTATGAAGTTGACGCCTTATGTGCTTGTATTGATTTTAGTGTGTAAGATGTATCATGAATATATTATGAAAACGTAAATGTAAAAAAATCTCTACCATCAATCGTAAATCGTATAACGTTAAGGCGGGCTCAGGTCGACACGAAACTGAAAGGAACTCAACTAGTCGACTTGAGCGCTCTGCGCAACTGAAAGGAGCTGAACGCAACTGAACGGAACTAAACTCATGTCGACTTTGAGCAACTGAAAGGAAATGAACGGAAAGGAACTTGACTCATGTCCACCGGCAACTGAAAGGAACTATTGGTTTAAAAAAAATCCCATCAACTGCAAAATGTCTGTAATGTTTGTACTAGGACATGTAAATATGTTAAACAGGATTTGATTATATCAAATGTCCAATTTATTTTTTCTGCCCACTTAACAATTATACTAACGATAAGTAGTGGACAAAATTTAGAGTGTGAACTGTCCATATTATTGTAAGTCTGACAACTTTGATAGGTAGGTGTATTATTACAAAAAAATGTATCTCTGTTTTCTTTTATTATTTTTATTGTAATACCATGGTATTAAATACGAACGTATTTCTTTAGACTAAATACTTATAGGCCTATATTTTTTTTAACAGAATAAGCCATCTAACATTAACAAAACATTGTAATAAATTATTTTTTTAGTTAATGCATTTTGATTACGATTAATATCAGGATTAACGTTTTCAGTTTCCTTTGAGTTCCGAATCAGCATTTTGTCGCGCTGTTTTCAGTTCCTTTCAATTCCGCAAAAAGTCAAACATGGGCAACTGAAAGGAACTAAACTCAACTCAACTCAACTTGACACATGTCGACAAATATGCACGACTGTCAGTTCCGTTCAGTTCCTGTTAGTTGCGCGAAGCGTTCATGTCGACGAGTTGAGTTGAGTTCAGTTCCGTGTCGACATGAGCCTGTCTTTAGTCAAAACTACGGCCCAACCACCTCTTAGCTAATTTTATTATGCACTTCATCGTTAAAACCAACACTCAAACTTCCGGCCTCTACAACATCTTCTGGTACTTAAAAAAAAAAAACCACTTATTTTCACTAGTGCTCATCAATCACTCTCATTTGTTGCGAATAATAATAGGATCGTTTATTTTGCCGGTTTGTGTCAATAATAATTATAATTTAGGCGCATAGTAATACATTATTTTATGTATTGCACTGCTGTATTTTAGATAGAGTATATACGCTATTTTATTTTAGTATTTGACTGAATCTACTTAAATGGAACTTTATAAGTATCAACGACTCTTGAAGTTTTAATAATGATTTTGTATGCCTACACTATTAGTTACTTTATATTTGTTTTTTTTTTTTAAAGAATCAACACTATAATAATGTATATTTTTCATAAAACGCTATTGATTAGATTGATATTTTGGACTGAGAAGACATCACCGACAAAACTCGTGAGCTGCAATCTGGGTTATACAAATCGAAAAGATCTTATAAACACAAATCTGCTGAATCCATCAGGGATCACTCTTGATCACGCCCAAAGAAGGTAGTACTGTGTATTATTACAATTCAAAATATAAAATACATTAAATTTTATGATAATTACACAATAATATCTTGTAATACTTCACTTGGATCAAAAGGCATTATGATTACAATCATAAAATCAGCGCTGGTTCGAACCACAGCTCGATTGTTAGTATCAAGTCTTCTCGCATAAGGATGTCAGTTGCACAAATCTCACTCGTGTTCACTCTAAGCCCGGCACATACTCTACACCAAAGGTTTTAGAGGAGAGGCCGACACGATTTAATGGGGTACGCAGTGCGAGGATGCAGAGGATCGTTTTTAATGGCAATTCGCTCAGCCACCGACTATCAACAGTTACAGAACCATAGTATCAGAGGAGTAAAAATTCCCATATTCCCTGGTTCCTATTGCTAATACCTTTTAAAACTGCCTACATTTGAAACATTTCAATTCTTAGATTTTTTTTTTTTTTTGTATGAGAAAATAATGTATTTTTAATGATGTAAATTTAAAATAAGTAAGTTAAGTGAAAAACGTAGCGTACGCTTTCCTTTGCTTTTTTTCATAAAGGATTTATATTGTTGGTGAAGATAGTACACTTATATATACTATTGACTATGATGGTATCGAAAATGTTGACGTTATTGGCTCAAGTATCAGTCCTGCTAAAGACATCACTCTTTATCAGGTAAATGATTGAGACTTTGTTGATTATTATAATTTTTATTCTTTCTTTTTGCTATTTTCAACTTAGGAAAGCGACAGAGTGTACAGGTTCAAACACGTATTCCATATATTTACTTCTGTCATCATATTTTGGCATCATTACAAATGCGATATGTACATTTTATGTAATTATAATGATAATAATAAAACAATATAATCCTTATAATAGTAGTAGTAATGATAATAATGATAATAATAATGAAAATGAGAATAATGATGATGATTATGATGCTTGATAGGTTAATTCTTTTGCACATTCTTTATGACGATATACTGGGATAACAATGATCATCATGAAGATGACGATGATGATGGTGATGATGACAACGATGATAATAATGAAGACAGTGGCGGTATTGATAATGAAAACGTTGATGTAGACGGCGATAAAAAATAATGATAATGATAATAATAAGTATTGTTTGCACATGCCTCTTTCTAGGATTTCATTATATTAGCTGGATCGTACGAGCGACAGTCGGGATTTATTGAAGCAATACACAAGGTCTCTGGTAGTCATGAAGGTCGTATAAATGTGAATACTGCAGTCTATGCCATTGAAACCATTGATAAATCAGCTCAACCTATAGCTACACGTATGTTGGTATTTGTATCACATAAAAAGTATACAATTCAAAGAGATTCACACAACACAATTCGTTCGAGAGAAAAAAAAATATGCAGTATCTTATTTAATCATACTAGAAATTAAAAGGCAAAAATAAAAGTATTCACAGTACTAGACTCTAAAATCCATTAAATAATCCTTTGAAACCCCTTAATAATATTATAGCGCCGCCGACCCAAGCCTATTTACACTCCCATCGAAGGCATCACCCTCTCCGTCGGGGACATCGGACCCTGTTTGGCAAATCCTGGTGCCACTCTGACACATGTTTGTCTTTCTTCACCACAACGAACATTGTTAGCAACAATATTTAGCATTATTTTATCCTGATATATATATTCTCAAATTGTTCGCAACTCACCCCAACCATCTTGGGGCCGAGGTGGTGTGGACTCTTATGCACCCCTACCGTCAAATCCTGCATCCGCCCCAGTGTGGTTCTTTTAGTTTATATATTATAGTCAAAATGCGATGGGCATTCAACAAAGGGTCCAGTGAGCACAATGGTGTTTGATGAATACTTTAAACGCAATTACTATACGCAGGATTAGAGCCTTCATTCTTCATAATAATAATTGTCAATTTATATAGCGCATAATGTACAATACCTCTGTGCACTTTACAGCAGGAAGTGGGATAAATTATTTAAAGTTTCACGAAAAAACAAAATAATGGATAACATTAACATCCAGTTTGTTTTATGTTCATGTTTCTAAAGCAAAAACATAAACAAGGTGATTTATTTATTTTATGCAACGTGTTTATTTTGTTTTATACAGTGGCGGCACCAGCGTATAAATCAGGGCGTGGGGGTGGGGGAGTAAGGGGAAAGCAGTGGCGTAACAGGCGGGGGGAGCAGGGGGAAGACTGCCTCCACCGCACTGACGGACTGTACCGGGCTGAGTAAGAAGAGGAAAAAAGAGAGAGCGAGAGGGAGGGAAAGAGAAAGAAGGGGAAAAGAAAAGAAAAAGAAAATTGAAAGAAAAGAGAAAGACAAGAATAAAAAGGAAGAAATTATATGATTAGACACGGTTAACCCTGCACCCTCTTCTCTAGTTCCAAAAATGTCCACAGAGTTAGAACGAAATAGTTGTGAGTAATACATATCTGATGTAAATGATACACAAGCTGCAGGATGTTCCAATGTGAATGCTATAAAAAGTTCAAAATGTTCAAATGGTTTACAATCGAGAGACCAATTACAATACTCCACCACAAAGAGCTAGGTAAAACGATAATACGAACCCTCGGCCTTGTATTGACGATGACGTCATCAAAAACCCCGAAAATATTTAAAACAAACGGCCCTTTTTAGTGCCACCATAAGTAAAATGAGATTGTTAGTTTCTGTCTGCTTATTATTTCAATGCTATAAAAATAAACAAACCATATACAAAGTATATGCATTAAACAGCAACAATGATTGAGTCTAATACTGGGCTGTTGTATCTAAAACCACCATGTGAACTGCGCAAGATGAACAACTAGCAACGGTACTCAAAATAATTTCTTTTCTCCTTAGCTTCGTGTGCAAAACTTGTTTAATCGAATTTCCTATACGAAGTTTACTAAGCTTGGTAGGTATAATTTCGTACACGAACGCTAATTGGTTGGCTCGCCAAGTGCATTGCACATGTGTTTTTGTTTTCGTCTGGTTTCGTGCAGTGCACATGGGTTTAGACACCATCATAGATTTGTTGTTTAACACCCATGAAGGGCAATTCCGAAGTTAAACTTTCGTCGTATAGGTAATCTTACGATATTTTCATGTTCTGTATATAAATAACAGATATAAAATATTGAACTAATACACTAGACATATGATTTCATTTGAACAATTTATTATGACATTGTCCAGTGATAAATGAAAACACTAAACACATGGTTTTATTTGTAGGCCCAAACCTACAGTACAGTTGTAGGTCTAGCCTACATCATTCGTTTATAACGTACGTTTATTCAGGGTTATGTACGTATTAGGTCAAACGTCACCACACATTTAACCCAACCTCAATTTTACGAATCCCCCGATTTACATACGCCCTGTGGTCCCGTACCGTACGTAAAATCGAGGTTCTATTTTAGTTTCAAACACACGTTTGTAGACCTAATGTTATACATTCCGTTCAGATATATATATCGTTTTGTTTCTATACTTCTGGGGGGTGGAGGGGGAAGGTATCACACCGGGTCGTAATTTACTAGACGGGAAAATTATTACCTCCCCAGCTCCTATAAACGCCTACTGTATGGGCATAATTTATTAAGTCCTAGTTTCACAGCATCGAGCGAGGTTTCTTAGCTTACATTGTAATTTTGATGTAAATTTAATTGAAAAATAGGCCTATTTAGTATTTTTGTTTTCTCTTTCTGGCAAAGCCACCTTTATTCTCATTATTGCCCCATAAAAATGTACATAAAATCAATATAAGAACATAATAAATTAATCTTGTTTTCCTACATATTTTCATTTTCATCTTATTTTTTACAAATAATGTATTTTCATTTAACACTTTTTAGTTTTTTCTTTGTTTTCCCCAATTCTCATCATTACATTTCCTTTAGATTAGACCTTAATTTTAGTTCAACAACGAACATCCTGTTTTATTTAACATTTTTCTGCTTTTTAGTGTGTAAAATAAATCATAAAATTTGCTTAAATATCAATTACATAATAAATTAATCTCAGTTCTACACCTTTTCATTTCCATCTTAATTTTGTACAAATAATTTACTGTCATCTAACAATTTTATGTAGTTTTTTTTTTTTCAATTCACATCATTACATTTTCTTTAATTTAGACTATAGTTTGCACCTTAAATTTAGCTCCGCAATAAACATCCTGTTTAAATTATCATTTTTTATTTTTCCTTCTGCTTTTAACCATGATTTGTAAATTACATAACAACCTAATGTAATTAATTTATTGCTTTTTACATTCTTAACTACAAATAAAATATCAATATACGAAAGCATTTTTTACATGCTGTTTTTCTAGTTTGTTAATTATGTTAACTACACAATCCCAATAACCTTTAAGTCTTTGACACTCATAAAACATATTCTTTTCATTTTCCTCTTTTTTATATAAATAGCAATTAGGGTCTTGTTTTATGTTCCATACAACCAACCTCTTATTATTTGGTAAGATTCTATGTAATAACTTAAAATTAATCTCTGCTAGTCTTGTTTCTTTTATTCTGAAGGCCTTATTACTCCATATTAAATCCCAGTCAAAATGTTTACCTTGAAAGATATTCTCCCATTGCTTCTGGCATGGAGGAAAGACAATTAGTTTTTAATTTTCTTTCCTCCATGCTTCTGGGAAGTTGGTTCACAAATATTTGTTGTATTTGTTTAGTATAATATGTTTTTGAATTAACCTTTAACAACTCATTGTTTTCATTTATAATTGAAGGCTTCTTGTTTATCTTACTAATATATTTGCTTTATCCATGGTCTTGGTATTGCATGTAAAACCTGTTTTACCTGTATAATCCAGTTTCTTTGATTTATAAGAGCTGCTTTTAACATAGTTGGTGATTTTAATCTATTACCTTCACATATATCACCCACACAAATTATATTGGAATTAATCCACTCACTAAAAAACAAAGGTTTGTTCTTAAATCTAATGACATCATTTCCCATAGCAGTTGTTTATTTATTTCATTAACATCTAAATTTCCAGGTTGTGAATTTTGGTTTTATTTTCTAGTACAATTGATTTAAGCACATCAACATAAAATTTTGGAGTATTTTTTAAATGTATATTATCATTTATTTGCAGACAACTAATATGTATAAGGACTTTAAGGGGTGCAAATTTCTGCATATAATATTTTGGAATATCTTTCCATAACCCATCTTCGCCACATAACAACCTTTTTATCCATTGAAATTTGAGTGCAAGACATTGAGTGTAGAAATCAGGTGCATTCAACCCACCATCATTTATATTTCCAATTAACGTTTTACGTTTAACCTTTTCTGTGGAGTTATTCCAAATGAATTTAAACACGATTCCGTTATTGATTTTAAAAACTTTTTCTGGAACATCTATCACACTTGCATTATATACCAAATTACTTAGACCTAATGATTTTACAATGATTATTTTGCCTAATAAAGTGATATTTCTCTTTTTCCATCTATTGAGCAAGGTTTTTAATATATTTATTTTTTTCTGTCCAATTCATGTGGTAACATAACTTTGTGTCATGTCCTAAATATACATCTAATATTTTTAGAACATTCTTCCATTTAAGATTGTGCGCTTGTTCAGGACACGAATCTTTCAATGGTTCTATCCATATTCCATTATTTTTTTCTTTATTCAATTTTATTCCACTAACATTTGAGAATTTTCAATTATCTCAATTGCTTCAACAATACTATCATTGTTTTTTTAAAAACAGAGAAGTATCATCCGCTAGTTGACAAATTTTAGCTTTTCTGTTTTTAAACCCCGGCCTATTTAGTATTGTATTTGCGGGCTGACTGCAAATGTGTGCCTATCACTTCAATGTATCAAAGCAATCACCCGCTTCAATTTTGCATCGATTCAAATGCATGCTCCTATGCTATAGGGTGGAGCAAGTCTTCCAAGATAAGGATTATAAACCGTAGACCCAGTGAACACTATTAGCTAAAAATAAAAATCTGGATTGATAGTATTTATCTTTATGTAATACTGCACATTAATAATTTAAAATTGTTAAAAATAGTCGTTTATACACGGCTACGCCCAATGTCTGTTGTAAAAATTGTTACTCGAACACTAGATGGAAATCACAGTGAAAGAGAGATGGCACTACAATTAGTGCAGCTCAAAGAGTTTGAGTTTGGAATATCCTTTTCGGTCAAAAATCACTTCAATTTCGTTATATCAACGAAAAGGGGTGGGGCTAGACTGGGTTCCAGCCCCTAAACTTTGTCTTAATTAGTGAATAATGCTTAAGAATAAATCGATTTGGCACCAATGGCGTTCCATATTACTTATTTGCATGGCGTTCCATAATACTTTTTTTTTTTTTGGGATTAGGTTTATGGGGTTTCTAATTCGCATCAAAATGTTTCTCGACATAAACTGACGCTGGTGACGCTTTCCGAAATGTGCTAAAATACTACGAAATAATAATATAGAGACTTGTGGCAAGTCTAGGGGTGGGGAATGTCATATAGCATCTGTGCATAAACATGAATGTAGCCTTGTTCCGACGGTGTAAGTTACACCGGTGATATCGTAGTTCGAACAAGCGCTTGTTATCAGGCTGACACCGACCGTATGAACGGGATCACCTGATAGAAAACGAGCGCTTCAACCCGCAAACTAACACCGAAAATGACCGGATTTGCAAGGCTCTCATCCGACAGGACTTTCTGTTAATTGACTTGCCACATGTTGATTGCAATAACAACTGTAGCTTGATCACAGTCTCGTTTTCGAGGCAATTCTACTAGGCCTAGTTGGTTCATATCAACCAAAGCATCTTTTAGATTACCTTTTTGAGTTGTTTTTAACTTCATAATTGTCAAAAGTAATCTAAATAATTACAGGACAAATTTATATTATTACCGTTAGTTGTAAACATTTTTATGTCTTTTTTGTGGGAAATCCGCAAAATACCGCGTTCTCTGTGTCGAATGATATGGGGGTGAACGCCGGTGAGATACTGCATACGTACATGATTTTGAAATTACAGCTAATACATTAGCCTTATCTTTAGCCACTGCAATTCACACATTCTAGCAAGAAGAACCAATTGGAAGAACAACGAACAAAACGTTCGTACTCGCATAATACATTTAAAGGCTCGGGTTATAAATGCTCCTAAATGTTTTACCTATTAAAATAGGTAGGCTTAGGGTATTTGAGAAAAAAAAACTGTTCGCTTTTCGGAATGCTCTACCAAGTGAAGATGCCCAATTCAAAGCAGGCCTAGCCTAATGTAATTTCTGGTTTGTCGTCTTCGTTTTATTAAAACATCATCTTCAACTTTTTTATATTGGTGTATAATCGCTATAACTATCCGCTAAAACTCTCAGATAGACATACGATAAAATTTGATGCGACCTTGACTGGATTTCTCATTATCTTGCATCGGATAGGAGTGATCATGAGAACATGGCTTGTATCTACCAAATTATGTTTTTGCCACAACAGTTTTTGTAATGAAAATGGTGTTTATATAATTCTTGCTGACCGTTTTTGCAGTCTTTTGACAATATATTTTTCTCATGTGTTTCCTAAAAAAGGTTTGATTGTGCTAATATAAGGTCATTTTCGTTGAGATATGTAATTATTTGATCTTGGACTTCCTTTTCAACAATTTTGCTATGTGGCATACCACTGAGATTGTAGTTGTTAGAGCTTTACCTTTGTATATGGGGTTAGTCATTGAGACTTTCCAATTGTTTAGAACCATACCATTCATTCATAATTTAGTTATAATGGAACATAGAGATATCGCGATATAGCATGATGCAAGTGAAGTTTATAGCCTAGTATCGAAACTATGAACATCAATGTTACAATTTTTAAATAAGCATTCCATTTTTTTTTCAATATTGCCAGTTACAAGTGTCGTAAAATTTAGTGTGTAAATACAATTTTGGGTTTTCCATTGTGTCTGTTGTCTTTTTTAATTGTGTTTGAAATGTCTGTTCCTATATATTAAATAGTCGCTAACATATTTACAATCAGGATTTGGATGGATATTGTTTGAATTTTTTCTTTTCATCCTACAAACGTTTGGATTTTCAAATTTTACTCTTGCATTTGTTTATAAGTGAAAGATTATTTTAAGATGTTTGTCGGCTAAGCGTTTAACTTAATCAGTCATACATACTTTATGAAATGAGGTATGATCCATTTAATTTTATTTAGCTTAAGTAAATACAACCAATATGTAAAATAATTGTTGACATTATTCATTGATTATTCTAATAAAAAAACATCAATTCAATAAATATAGCAAATGTGCGTTTTCTTTTGGTCTTGAGAAGTAGAAATGCTTAATTATGATGGTCAGTCCAACCAATAGGCGGCTCTTCAAAGATGCTCTCTCAGACCATCTAAAAATTAAAAATCTAATAATCCAGAAAAACATTATAGAAATCGGAAGGAGCCTTGCTCCAAAAGCAATACATCTGTGGTGCACATTTTAGTTGACATAGTAAATTTGCATGCGCGAAGGGTCCCGACTGTACCCTTGAGCCAGGGCCCCTCACAACCTAGTTACGCCACTGCAGGTAGTCTGTACTAGAATGGAAGAAGCATAAGAGGGCCCACACAACAGTTAAATCGCGAAATGGAGCAACTGATCACTCAGCCTGACGCAGACTTGAAAATAGCGCATTTCAATTGAACAACTAAAACAATATTGTGTATTTTCAGGCTGACAGTAAATGTAAATTAAACTCCAGAATCTACTATCAATCACTTGTTTTATTCTTTTATTGGTTCAAATACATGGCCAATACAAAGCCTGAATCCCAGGGCCGTAAAAGGTGAAAGGTGCGTCGTGTGTACCAAATCGAGCTCAGGTCCTTCGCGACCAAATGAGGTTGGTACAGACTTGCAAATAGCTCATGCGGAAAATATGTTCTATCAGGATGATTATCAATAATTCATTAGATTTTACCGAACTATCCTAGATTTAGAAGGTTCGCATAATGGTATATTAAGACCAACATCGAATGCTCGATTATTGCATGAAAAAGACTTGTCCTCCTACTAAGACGATGGATTAACCTTGCTTTGGTTAGAATTGACAAAGATGTGACTGTAGATGGTCATAATGAACTTCCAGTGTGTTTTGCAGCAAGATATACATGACCCTCTTGAAATCCAGAATTTGTCACAAAAAAATAAATAAATAACTCCCAACACTCAGGGCCGTTATTTATTTGTTGTTTAATCATGTTTAGTTGCAACTAAATAATTCATATTATTCAAAATTTCAAAAAAGGTTTATGTAACATAAAACAACAGAAATTCATTAATGACTATCCAGATTTTTCAAAGTTTATAAAATAATACTCATATTGTAAAGACCTTTTACAAAATTTCGTTTAGGAGCTTATGACATTAAAGTAAAAAAGAACGATTGAGTTCGATTATGTAAAGTATTTTCTTATAAGGCAATTGGAGATGAGTTACATTTTCTTTTAGTTTACGTTTTGTACAAGGGTTTTTGGAAAAAAATTATTCTTTCATATTTTTATACATGTCCTTTCAAAATTAAGCTTTTATCTTTTATGGACGCCTTGTGAACGTTGATGTAGGTCGGTATACGCTGAATGTTCGCTGGCCATTCGTTACTCATTAGTTAGGCAAATGCTGTGTATACGTTATGCATTCGCTATGGCAAAGTTTCAGATGGACTGGACGTATT